>NC_048595.1:25167263-25392263 GCF_003668045.3 Cricetulus griseus | reverse complement strand
TAAGCATTTTTCTGCTCTGCCCTCTTCTCTCTGTATTGTAGTTTGAGTAATTATTAGTGACTTGGCTTTAACTTTCTTATTTTTCTTCTTGGTCCCATTGCAGTCATTGGTTACTTCATAACATTAACATTTTAATTTCAAATGTGTCAAGTTTCAGATCTCCAGCTTCCATTTGGTTGTTAATACTTTTAGGATTTTAATTTCTTCACAGCCTATTTTTCTTGTTTGTTTGGTTATTTTATAGTGTGCTTGTGTGTGTTCCTGAGTGCGTCTATGTGCACCATTTATGTGCAGTGCCTTCAAAGGCCAGAAGAGGGCATTGAGTCCTCTGGACCTGGAATTAGGGGCTATTGTGAGCTGTCCAATATGGAAGCAGGGAGCCAAAGAGGTCCTCTTGATTACCAGAAAGTTTTTGTAAGTGTTAAGCCATATCTCTGGCCCCTGGACAGCCTACTTTCATCATGCATTCTGCTCATCATTGCCTCCTGTGAATTCTAACATGTTTGTGGTAGTTATTTTAAACGCCTTGATTACCAATTCCAATAACTCCGTCTCCTATCAGTCTTCTTCTAGTGACAGTTTTTCTTTTAATTCTGGCCCACAGTTACCTGCTTTCCTCTGTGTCTTGTAACATTTCTTGTGTGCTAGAGATTGCACTTTAAAAACAGTGGACACCAAAGTCTAATTTTTGATATTTTGTTTATTTATTTTTTTAGAGGGCACAAATCATTGTCTAAGTCAAGTGAAATTCAGATTTTGAGATTTGGATTGAGATGGGCTGGGATGTAGTTGTAATTAGATGATGTTCATCTCTTGTCTCAAAGCAGAACCAGGGTGTGTCTGATCCCCATTCATTTGAATCTGTGGCCTCACAAAGGACAGATGCCCCTATTTTATGATTTGATCTGGAAGCAATTTGGGCTGCATCTTCAGCTAGATTTGATCACATTTGAATTAAACTCCAACAGGGTCATAATGCTCGAACTACAAGACCACACAGGTTTGTCTATTTTGTGGCTGTATTTCTGCTTAGCAAACTTTCTGAATGATCCACATGATTTACCTTTGTACTTGGGACTCAATTCTAGTATTTCCTGCTTTGTGACACAGTCATTTGAAGCTTCTCTAGTCTCCCTGTCCTTGAAACATTCTCTGTTTATGACAGACATGATATTCTACTCACTTTTGTCAGGACAAGGGCCTCATCTTCATGCATGAAAGACACCGTTGTCTTCTACTGTACCAGTCCCCTTGGGAATGAGGTTCATCAGGGATTCCTTATGTGCATTATTCTTTGGTAGTTCTAAAGTTTTTCCTTGTTACTATGTGAGTTTGGGATATAGACTAACCTGGAATATGAATAACCCTTTTTTTTTTGTACCACTCTAGGCTGCTGTCTTCCTTTGAGAGCACATTCTCGGAGTCTCTGCTCTGAAAGGAAGGCCTTAAGATCCAGGGTACCAGAGGTCAGCTCCTCTCCGTCTATTGGTCACTCTAGGAAGCCCCATTCTCCTCCCCAGTCTCTTGCAGAGGCAGATGCTGCTTTGGTGCTAGATGCATGCATGCATCGGGCTTAGGAAGATATTCAACCTCCCAGTAGCCTCAGAGCAACTGACTGGTGGACTCTCAGCTCCTCTCCTTTACACCTGGCAGACACATGTGCAGAACATTGTAGCACTTTTTGTGATTGAACTAGTTTCTTAACACCTTCTGGGAGCCTTCTATTTAAAGAAGCATCTTTATAGTATAAACAATGAGATTAAGAAGTCTCCTCCTTCCTAAGCACTCATGTACACTCCAGATGTTGAATATAACACAAAGAGCTTGGACATGGGATTCCAACAGAGCTGAGATCAAACTTCTTCCAGCCACTTAGCCTGGGTGTGATGTGACATTGATTTGCCTCAGTTCCACCGCTATTCGTGGTCTCATTGCTCTAAGTGTTTTTTCCATGTTCTCTAGTTACAGTCTACTCCTGCTCTCAGCCAAAGTATTACTTACGTGGGGAAGGAGCTTCTGACCCACTTAGTTGGGGCAAACAGATCTATTTTATATTCGCAGAATCCTCGTTACTTTTCCTCTGTAGAATTTGCTGAAGTAGTAACTTCATGTTTATTTGCAGGATTATTGGTTTAGCATTTTCTTTGCAGCTAGAAAATAGGTTCCTTCTTCCTTGCTAGGCAGCATAGATGTGGTCCCAGAAGCCACTCTCTGGTATGGATCAGCTGCTTGATGAGTAGTTTTTATTCTGAGGAAGAAAGTGCCCCTCTACATGGCAGTTACACCAGCTAGAAGAGCGAATGGAAGGCTGCCCATTAGGTACAATGAGACTTAGGTGCAACAATGTATTCAGTTGTGCATCCCAAGGAGAAGGGGTAAGATAGTGGGACAGCTGAGGGTGCAGGAAAAGCTGAGCCAGTTGCCACTGCCTGGGGTAACTAGGTTTCTGTCTTGCTGGGGACTCTGAGAAACTGTAGGAACTACTTTGAAACTTTCTAGAAAGAGAGGTGATCAAGCTAATCTGCTTATTGGTCTACATCTTGGTCTTACTGTTGGAATTCTCCTTTGGAGATGCATCTCACAGGTGTTTACTCACTCTCCATTGTCTTAAGAACATCCTGGGTTGGAAAGATGTAGGAGCCAGAAGCTGTGGAAAGAACTGTGTGCAGAGGAGATTCAGGGTGGGTGGGGCACCATGGGTGTTTTCTGTTGCTGTGATAAACACTGTCACCAAAAAAGCAACCTGGGAAGGAAGGGGACCCAGGCAGAAACTGTAGGCCATGGAGGGGCACTACTACTGGCTTGCTCTTTATTCCTTGCTCAGCTTGCTTTCTTATATAATCCAATGCCCGAAGGCAGCACTGCCTGCTATAGTCTGAGCCCTCCTACGGCAATCATTAGTTTAAAGTGTGTCACAGACTTGCTTACAAGCCAATCTGATGCAGGCAATGCCCCAGCTGATGGTCCTCCTTCCTAGGTGACTCTAGATGTTGTCAAGTTGAAAACAAACAACAACAGCAGCAGCCAGCACACATTTTATCTGTTAGCTCCACCCCTCCATCTCTCCCAGCTGCACTCTTCCCGGCAGAACTGTGCAGTTAAGAGCTTATTAATGGCCTGTTCTTAACATCAAGCCAAGAATGAGGACAGGTGGCCCGACTTGCCGTGACTCCCAGCCCTCCATCCATACTAGGGAAGTTTACCTCTCAGCCCATTGTGGGGATACTTACAGAATTCCTGCAAAACTGCCTTGGTGGGAGTGTCTGGAGAAAGCTCTTGACTCAATTTTGCATAGGATATGATGGAACAGCATGGAGTCAAACCAAGACTTTTTACTTACCTGGAGCTTCTGGGCTCAGCCCAGTCCAGATCTTGCACTCAGTATGTGCATAATACACGCCTTTTGAGCAACAGATGAATCAGGCCCATCATGGCAAAAACATACTAGGGTCAGCAGGAGCAGTTTGTGTCACTGCAAACACTCCCTTTTATTTTGAGAGCTAGGAAAGGATGGTTTTAATTCCCTGGATATGAAATTAAAGTTTCCTTACTTTTTTTTCCCATGAGAAAATGTCTAGAACATGTGCGCTTCCAAATTGTAGCTATGATTTAAAACCCCTTAATTACAAACAGTGTTGGCCGAGCACAGCCTTTGTAGAGTTTAGAGACTGCTTCAGCCCTTCCTTATGGAAGGGAAATAGCAGGGGCTGGTGGTGATTTCACCCCCGGTTTTGCAGGTACAGAGCCTGCAGTTTCATCTCCACGTCATGCTGCCAACCCTTTGCTGTCTGTCTTCCTGCCTCTGCGTGTCTCTGCTTCCCTGCCCATCTCTCTTAGAAGCTTTAGTCCCAGGCTGTGCATCTGCCTGCCACTCCTTCTCAGCATCTCCCCGGACATTGTTTTCTTCCCCTGCCTTTCAGCATCTTCTTTCTGTGGCTCACGTTTCCCTTAACTTCTGTTCTTCATCCCGTTTCTCTTCCTGTATTTGTGTCTTCTTCTTCTTCTTCTTCTTCTTCTTCTTCTTCTTCTTCTTCTTCTTCTTCTTCTTCTTCTTCTTCTTCTTCTTCTCTCCTTCAAATCCCCCCTGCTGCATGTGCACACACACACACACACACACACACACACACACACACACACACACACACAGCGGGGTGTTTTCTCACTATGTGCAGTTTGCCTTCCTATGAAAAACAAAAAGAGAAAACACCTAAGTCAGCTGATTCTACCTGCTGTATAAGGTTTTTAGCTCCACATCCAGATGTGACTGGTTGTTCACTCAGTCTACAATTTCTTTTCTGGTGTGTTCACACAATTCCGGACTCCACACCTACTCCAGGAGGTGAGCCTAGCGCCCAGGTGGCTTAATGTCCAGGGCATTGTCACATGTAGGCTCCCCAAGGGCCCATGGATGCTTCCTTCCACTCTGGGCTGACCACAACACAGATGTCAACTGTTGGACATGACACTCTAATAAAATGCACTTTCTAGTGTTTTTATGTATCTATGAAGTATAAATTTAACTTAGATGTAAGGGAAAAGAAGTGTTGGTTCGAGGTGAAAATCACCAGTGTAATGAATTGTTTCAAATTGCTTGTCACCTATAGCTGTCACTTTGCCTTCAAGTCCTAGTTCTAAGGCCTGCCAGCAAACAGCACGCAAATTCCTTTACTGTTCAGTGCCTGCAGCTCTCAACTGTAAAACGGCAGTGATGCCTATGTAGAAGGGTTGTTTCTGGAATTTGATGGGGTCACCGGTGCTATGATTGGAATTGCATGTAAGCTCAGTGAGGAAAGTGATTCCAATGCTGATGACTATCCCGGCGTTAAATGAAATGACATCATAGGTTGTGTTTTGAAAAAGTACCAGGCACCCCATAAAGTGTTATTATTAAAAACATAACAGTACTTGCTAGCAGCAAGCACTTACAATAATGCATTTCAAAAGCAGTCTGAGGCAGGGGATTGTTTCATTTTACACAGGAGGAAATGGAGTCTCAGACAGGGCCAAATGGTAACTAAGAAACAAGTAAAAAAGTAACATTTATTTCTAAAATGCTTATTATGTGCCAGCCCTGAGGCTCTCCTATGAGTTTTGTTGTTGTTGTTATTGTTTGTTTGTTTGTCTGGGACAGGGTTTCTCTGTATAGCTCTGGATGTCCTGGAACTCACTATGTAGACCAGGCTGGATCTGAACTCACAGAAATTTGCCTGCACCTTCCCAAGCTGGGATTAAAGGTATGTGCCACTATGCCTGGCCTTGTATTATCTTATTTAATTTCTCAATTGCTTGAAGCAACCATTATGTTTGCTTCCTTATTTCTTTCTTAGGGTGAGAAAACTGAATTTTGGATGGTTAAGAAATTGCTCTGAGTAGACTTGGCCAATTGGCCAATTAGTAAGGTGTTTGCCTTATAGTATCCATCCTTAGAAACGGCAAAAAACCAAACAAAAAAACAAAACAAAACTCAGGAGTGGTGGTTTGTGCTTATAATCCCAGCCCTGGGGAGACAGACACTGGTGGATCCTGGGGCTCTAGCTCAGCCAGCCTAGCCTATTTGGCAAGCTCCAAACTATTGAGAGACTCTTGTCTTGAAAAACAAGAGGGATAATTCCTGATGAATGGCATCTGTTTACACACACACACACACACACACACACACACACACACACACACACACACACCGGGGTGAGACAGAGAGAGACCAAAAGAGACACAGAGATACAGAGAGGGTAAGAGAGACAGACAGACAGACACAGAGAGGGAGGAAGTGGGAGGGATGGAGAGAGAGAGAAAGAGAGAACACCATGACCAGCTGGACCTGATGATGGGTCTGCAGTCCCAGCTGCGTAGGTGACTGAGGCAGGGGATTGAAAGTTGAAGGCAAGAATGAGCTCCCTAGTGAGTATAAGGTAAAACCCTGTCTCAAAATACAAAGCAAAAGGAGGGGCTGTGGAGTTGTGGGTGTTTGTCAGTGGCTGAGTGCTCACCTAACAAACGTGAGGTTCAAAGAAACAATTCACCCAAGCCCATGGAGCCAGAGCAGGTCGAATTTGTCAGTTGTCAGTTTTGGAAACTTCTTGCTGCCCCACTCACAGTGGCTAGCAGGTAATGGCTGGCTGGCACACTGGTCTTCTGGAGCTAATCCTGGGTGCCCCTCACGAGCATGCTGGTCAGCCATGGAGTTCGAGAAAGTCACAGTCTCCGAGGATACAGGCACCCATGTTCCTGGAGCACGAAATTGGGGTTACAAGCATTTTTCTCTCCTTACCCCATTGATCATGCCTTCCTTCTCTTCCTCTCCACACACCCCTCTTCATGCCTCCCTCAGGCCTTCTCCCCCTCATCTTCCTTTCCTCAACGTCTCTGACTTTTTTCTCTTCTTCCCTCTCCCTTTCTCTGATTTTCCTCTTTTGTTCTTCTTCTTCTTTTTTTTTTTTTTGCTTCCCTTTCCCCTCTCTCTCCCTTCCCCCCCTCCACTCCCTTACAGTCCTATTCCCCCTCCTTCATGGCCTCCTCCATTTCCCCAAGCAACCCCGCCCCCCACTTGCCTCCAGAGCTATGCTGCCTGCTGTTGCCATGGAAACTCCTCAGCCGGTTGCAGCCTTTTCCTAGATCTCAGCTGGCCATAGACCAATAGGAGAAGTCTAATGAAGTGGCCCCAGCACGCCCTTCCTCTCTCTGTCTCACAGAGACCTCAGGAGCCCTGTGCAAAGACCCGAGCCATGTGTCACTGGAAGCGTGGAGTGTAGTGACAGGAAAGATTATCCTGAGCTTGGGGGCAGGCCTGGGCATGGGACTGGGTACAGTCACCTTCACTGTCACTATTACTGCCACTCAGCAAAGATTCTACTGTACTTTTGTGTACAATACTGCGCCCAGTCTCCTGGTACACACAGAGGCCTCTGTGAAGCTGAGCCCTCTCCCAGCTGGCTGCTAGCTTCCTTTGCTGGCACTTTCCCTTAGAAAAAAGGGGTCCCAACTAGATTCAGGATCTATACTTGCTCCCTGCAAAAGGAGAGGTGCTTCAGATTGAACTTGTCATGCAGAGGGGTCTGGCCACCGCCACCAAGAGAGCCAATAAATCCACAGAGCTGTATGTGCACGGGGGGGGGGGCGGGGGGCTTCTCCCACCCCTAGGAAAGCCCAGCCCACAAGGTAGTCTTCCTGGAGAAGAAGTGCTTTCCACTGGGGTCAATCTCTGCATCTGCTACGGTCGGTCACCCACCAGGAGTGAGAAACTCAAAATACCGTGGCCACTTTCTCCTTCCTCTCACCCCAGACTCCTCTGTGGCATCATTATTTTGATCTCAGTTTGGAGAATATACTTAGATCACTAATTTTGTGCAAAAAAAAAATGTATCAGCCCATCTTTACCACCAAATGCAGTACCGTTTTCTAAGAGTGATGAGCTTAAGTCAGGCCCCTGTGTATAGTTCATCACAGTAGTGGTGGCTTAGTCCATCCCCCGCCCTCAAAACACGACTGCATTAGCCATTGTTTCCTGTGGCAACATCATCTACCAGCCGCTGTCAAATCTCAAGCCTTATAGCAGCATTTGCTTCCTGCTCATCTGGTGTGAGGGTTGCTGGGCAGTGGTTGCTGTCCTTGGCTCTTTGAGGGCTCTGCTGGGCCTGGCGTAGCTCTACAGAGGAACTATTATTATTCTAGGACCCTTGCTGAAGGGGAATCGCTCCTCTGCAGCCTGTTGTTCTTGTTGTGATGGCTGAGGCTCAAGAGAGGAAGAGCTAAGCCAGGAAGCAGGGAAGTACATGGAAGGCTGAGCCCCCATGCTGGACCAAGTCCTGTTTCCTTGAGCTCCTGAGCAGAGCAGGGCAGTGGCTCAGTGTGATGGGAGAGGGCAGTGGCTAGGACTTACAAAGCAGGGTGGGAGGATTGTGGACAGACTAGACAGCTACGGGTCCTAAATGTCCTAGACTAGATTGAGCCTTTTTTCTTGAGTGATTATCTGAAATAACAGAAGTGTGGAGTTAGCCAGGCATGAATCGAGAAGCTGAGTTTTTCAGTTCCTGAGCTCTGTGACTTTGGGACCAGGGAGTGATCTCCAAGCTCTGGTTTCTGCATATCAGCTGGTTATTATGGCAATCTGGTAGGATTATGCAGGGCCACACACATAGTAGGCACTCAGCAAGTCTCGGCATCATGTATCCGAAAGGGAATGTTACTTTCATCTGAGTAAGTCAACAATAGGTAATAAATAAAATAATAAACACTATTAGTACATGTGAATGTATGGTGTTCTTTTCTTCAACATAAACAGTAAAAACAAGGAGCTCTTTGAGCTGCCTGCTGCTTTCTCCTACTTACCCAAGTGGCTCATAGCATCTGGCCAGGTGTTGTGATGCACTGTGATATGAGGTGGGGGGTGACAACAGCAAACACTAGTGACTAAGCATTTGGTTCAAATGCATTTAATCCACACAGGCTATGAGCACATTCATTCCTCCCTATCTGCCAGTGTTGTGACCACAGATTCTGCCAGGGACAGGCGAAAAATGCTTCTCCAAATCTGCATCTTGGAGCCAGGCCATGGGGGAGGCACAGCTCCCCCCATATCATTCCCTAAACAACACAGTGTGGTAAAGCTGAAAAAGCATTTTCAGTGATTAGCCAGTCTTCTAGAAGAGGTTTAAGGCATGCAGGAAAATGCATGCGGTCTATTGGCAAGTGCTCCATCATTTCATGTAAGGAACCAGGAACTTTAGTACCTGCCCCACAGAACCCAAATGACTTCTCTCTTGCTCCTGTTAGCAGAATGAGTATGCTTTGCACGCTGAGGATAATGGAGCTGATCTCAGAGAAGAAGGTCTCATGGCTTATTCATGGCCACAGTGAGTGGTGAGCTTGGATGGTGAAAAGCCACAGGCTGTGGAGCTGTGATCCTGGAGCCTAATTGATTAGCCTGAAAGAAAATCCAGGTCAGGGCATGTTGACACACATCTGCAACCACAGCACTCAGGAGGCTGAGACGGAGGAACGTCGCAAGTTCAAGTCAAGCCCAGACTACATAGAGAAAACCTGTCCTGAAGAAAGATTTTTAAAAATTAAAACAAAAACAAAAACAACCTGGAGTTACCTGAGTTGAATAGTTATTTAGACATATTACAAAGGAGCCCCTGGAGGCTAGAATAGCATGTGAAGCCTTGGGTGGCTAGAGTGGGTCATACCCCCAGGTGGGAGGATAGGGGTGTGTCCGGGTGGGTCGTCACTGTTTATTCCACTCCACTGTCTTGGGCCTGGGTCTACAGCAAGTTCAGCTGCCTTTTGGCAGACTTGTTTTTGGGATTCTGGTGTTTGCCTGCACTGCCTCGGTTCACTTCTGTAAACAGTGGGAGGAGGGACACTTCTGGGAAGCATCCTTCCTGTCCTTTCCCACCACAGGTCAGGTCGCTGTCATCCCGGTAGGCTTTTGGCTTTTGATCTGTAAGAAGAGGGAAGCTGTAACCAAAAGAGATATCCACCACTTCCTCCCATTAGGCTAAGGCAATGGCAGCATGCCTGCCTGAATCTGGGCCTTCACACAAGCCCAGCTCACCACTGTGGCTTGGATTTGGGTGGGGTGTATGACCCAAGGGTTCTTGTGTTGAAATTTAATGTCATTGTGAAGTACAAAAGGGGTGGAAAATGGTGCTTAGAGCTGGGGACTAGGAAAGGCGACCAGGATTAGATAAAGCCGGCAGACCTGTGCAAACAGTAATGCCTTTAGAGTAAAAGGGAGAGGCTAGAACCTCTCTCTCTCTCTCTCTCTCTCTCTCTCTCTCTCTCTCTCTCTCTCTCTCTCTCTCTCTCTCCCTCCCTCTTTCTCTCCCTTCCTACCCTCCCTCCCCCCCCACACTTGCCCCTTAGTAGATGGTTCCTGTGCTGACTCAGGACCTTGGTCACACAAAGACCATCATAGACTCAAACCCTTGAAATCTAGTGCTGTGAGCTAAATAAATATCCTTTCTTTACAAAATTACCCAGATTCAGGTATTTTACTAAGGTTAAAAAAAACAAAACAGAACAGAACAATACACCAAAACCCCATGGGGCATTTAATGAGGTACCCTAGACATTCTAGTCTTGCAGATGACAGAGTTCTAAACCTGTTGATATCCACTAGCAAATTGTTTTTATTTCTTGTCCTTTTGTTTAGTCCCCAGCTGTTGTTTCTAACTCTTCAAACTACACCCACCCATTACATATAAAGACTGCTCAGGTTTCTTTTTATTTGGGTGTGGCCACCTATTGGATGTGGCCTCAGACATCAGCTTGGCGTGGCCTTGACTCCTTAGGGACTAAATACTATTCCACTGCAAGGCAGGCATCATCTTTGGAAGTCACCAAATTTTCTTGGGTCATTGACAACCTGGAGCATAGGACCAAGACTTGATGCCAGCTGACGTGGGAAAAGCACCCTATGAAGTCCTTTTTTGAGGCACAAATGAGCCCACTCAGTCCCACCCCTCACACCAGAAGGGGACTTTGTTGAAATAAGTCATTCATATATATGTTTTCTTAGAGAAGGAACGATCCTGCTCAGTAGACCCAGCACGGCCCTAGTCCTTAAAGCAGTGTGGGCAGAACTTGGAACAAGGCTGTCAGGAGTCCTTGTACCCTGTCAATAGAGTCAGTTGCTCTTAAATCTAGAGTTCCCAGTGTACAGAAACATGGAACTACTGGTACCCAAGGAAGCATCAGGCTGCAGCCTCATGCCCAGTCCCCACCCAGGCTAGCTCCTGGGTTCTGAAATTGTCCTGGGATGTATAGTCTGTAAGCCATATGTCCCTGTATATCCAGGGACCCATGTCTCCGTCTTATAAACCTGTGTCCCCTACATAGGCTATGCCACGTCCTATGTAGTGAACCCGTTAACACTCAGAATTGCATAGATGTCCTTCTCACATCTATGACTTAAGATAACCATCAGATAGCAGGAAATGTGACCATCCAGAGATGTATTAAGCGAACCAGACTACATGCGACTGCATCTCCTGGACCTAGCGGTTTGAGCTACTAACCTCTTCCTGTGGGCAGCCAGCCGTTGACTTGTTGCATTTCCCCAATAGAAGTCTCAGGGAGCTCTTATCTCTCTAGCTTTGGAGTTCTCACAGCCTTGTGGGGGGGATGTGTGGTTATGTCATCTCCTTAGATGGAGACTTTCTTGGACTATTAAATTGTCAAATTTAATAAGAATAAGAATGATATGTCAAGCTTTACCCATCATATTGGCAAGAACAAACTTGACTGACAATGTCTAGAAAGGCTGTAGTGAAAAAGATACCCCTAAACAGATCTGTGGGTGTGTGCATGAGCACACAGCTTTAGCTTTTTGCAGTGAAGTTTGAAAATATTGTATCAAGACTTTGACCTCCACAATTTTCCTTCTAGGAATGTATGAGGGAGTTAATTGCGATAAATTTTCCAAAACGTACATGTGATATAATAGTGGAAGAAAAAGATAGGAGTACTGCATGCAGAGGGCTATAACTCAGCTGATGGGGAGCTTGCTATCAAGAAGCATGCAGGCCTAAGAAGAGATGTCGGTACTAGTCCTGAGGAAAGGAAAAATACACAGTAGCTTGTCTAGGATGATTTCATTAAGACCCCTCCACCTGTGGTGTGTGTGTGTGTGTGTGTGTGTGTGTGTGTGTGTGTGTGTACTCAAGTGTGTGCACATGCCTCAGGCTTCAGGGAGGTTTTAGTCTAGCATGATGGAAGACATCTACTATATTAGTTACTTTTCTTTTGCTGTGAGAGAAATCCTGATAGACAACAAGTTTATTTTGGCTTTATAGGTTCCAGACAGGACATCACTGTCTATCTTATCTGGGGAGGTGTGGTAGCAGAAGCAGGGGTCCAGCTTGACAAGAGGGAGCAGAGTATTCTCATGAGGGAGAGGGAGAGAGGAGAGAGAGAGAGAGAGAGAGAGAGAGAGAGAGAGAGAGAGAGAGAGAGAGAGAGAGAGAACAGAGAACAGAGAACAACCTCAAAGCCTTACCCCAGTCATGTACTTCCTCTAACAAGGTTCCAACACATTTCCATAACCTTCCACAACAGCACCTACCTCCAGCTCCAGACCAAGTGTTCAAACACATAAGCCTGTAGTGGGACAGCCAACATTCAAATCGTAGCAGAGAGAAGTGCTTCTAACAGTCCGCTCAGAGTGGCCTCTGAACCTGACCCTGAAGAGTGACAAAGGAGGATGCTGAGACTCCAGGGGACATTCCCGGTGTCTGTTAAGTTTATGGACCTCTCATCACAGCCATGAACTAGAACCTTCTTCTCTACCCCTGAGATCATGAGTCACATGAATGAGACGTTGGATAGAAGGTAGGCTTGGCCAAGAGCACTGAGCTTTGGCCCTGGGAGTGTTGTATGAGGCAGCTAGAAGCTCTGTCTTCTCTGAGGGACATTCCAAGTTCTCCTTCCTTTGTCTGGCCTCCTGTGCCCTACAGCCAAATGACACTTGGTCACACAATCCATCCTATAGTTAAACTTGCACTTTATTAAAATGGCTCTGAATAACTCTAGGGAGAAAACTGTATCCATCTCCATTCATCTTCAATGGCTTTTACACCTCACTCGACATAACTGTCTCCTTTGATTAAATCTCCATTAGGGCTCTGTTCCATATTCAGCAGCTCTATAAGCCAATTAACCCACCGTTCCATAGGTTAGGACAAAGAGCAGTGCATCTTCAGAGAAAGAGAGAGCAAGAGGGTGAGAGAGAGGGTGGGAGAAGAGAGAGAGGAAAGCATAGTCTTCTCCCCTGCTGTGGCTCTGGTTAATCAGTGTTTGTCACTGTGCCCTCATTTCCTCACACTTAAGGAAACGAGAAGGACAGCAGCAAGATACAGTGTCAGGCATAAAGCATCTGGGCTTGGACTATACAGCAATGTCAAACTCCCACTCCGTGGGTGACTTGGTGTTTCTTGAGTCTAATGGTGTTTGGGGAGGGATCCTGATCCTTGGAACTCTTCCTCTCTTTGCTCATTCAGGAATTCCTAAGGTTGTGAACATCGTTGAATGGATGTCCTTGTTGTATGAATGTGCTTCTTTTGGGTATATGCCTAAGAGTGGAATTGCTGGATCTTGTGGTAGACTGATTCCCATTTTCTTGAGGAGTTGCCATACTGATTTCCAAAGTGGCTGTACAAATTGGCACTCCCACCAGCAGTGGAGGAGTGTTCCTCTTTCTCCACATCCTCTCCAGCATACACTGTCGTTGGTGTTTTTTATTTTAACCATTCTGACAGGAGTAAGATGGTATCTCAGAGTTGTTTTGATTTGCATTTCCCTGATGGCTAAGGATGTTGAACACTTTCTTAAGTGTCTTTTAGCCATTTTAGATTCCTCTATTAAGAATTGTCTATTTAGTTCTGTACCCCACTTTTTAATTGGATTAGTTGGTGTTTTGGAGACTAGCTTCTTGAGTTCTTTGTAAATTTTGGAGATCAGCCCTCTGTCAGATGTGGGGTTGGTGAATATCTTTTCCCATTCTGTGGGCTGCCGTTTTGTCTTGTTGACTGTGTCCTTTGACTTACAGAAGCTTCTCTGTTTCAGGAGGCCCCATTTATTAATTGTGGATCTCAGTATCTGTGCTACTTGTGTAATGTTTGTAATAGCCAGAACCTGGAAGCAACCTAAATGCCTCTCAACTGAAGAATGGATAGAGAAAATGTGGTACATTTACACAATGGAGTACTACTCAGCAGGGGCGAGGGGGGAGGGAAAATGGATTCTTGAAATTCACAGGCAAATGGATGGAACTCGAAGAAACCATTCTAAGTGAGGTAACTCAGTCACAAAAAGACAAATATGGTATGCACTCACTCATATATGGATTTTAGACATAGAGTAAAGGATTAACAGTCTACAATCCACACTGCCAGAGGAGCTAGGTAACAAGGAGTACTCTAAGAGAGACATACATGGTCCCCCGGAGAAGAGGAAAGGGACAAGATCTCCTGAGCAAATTTGGAGCATGTGGAGAGGGGAGAGGGAGCTAGGAGAATGGGAAGAGGGAAGAGGAGGGGTGAGGAGAACCTGAGGGAGCAGGAAGGTTGAGTTGGGGGAAGAATAGAGGAGAGCAAGATAAGAAATATCTAAATAGAGGGAGTCATTATAGGTTTAAAGAGAAATCTGGCGCTAGGAAAATGTCCAGAGATCTACAAGGATGACACCAACTAACAAACTAAGCAACAGAGGAGAGGCTTCCTTAAATACCCTCCCCTGATAATGAGATTGATGACTGACTTATATGCCATCCTTTAGCCATCATCCAACAGCAGGTGGAAATAGAAGCAGACACCCACAGCTAAACACTGAACTGAACTGGAATCCAGTTCCAGAGAAGTCATGATGAGCAAAGCGGTCCCAGACCAGGCTGGTGAAGCCCACAGAAACAGCTGACCTAAACAAGGGGGAGCTCTTGGTTTTCTTGGGAAACCAGCATGGGACTGATCCGGACCCCATGAAGGTGGGTGTCAGTGAGGAGATCTCAGAAATCTATGGGACCTCTTGTAGTAGATCAATACTTATCCCTAGCATAGGAATGGACTTTGGGAGCCCATTCTACACTGAGGGATACTCCCTAAGCCTAGGCACATGGGGGTGGGCCTAGGCCCTATCCCAAAGGTTATGACAGACTGTGAATATCCCCTATGGAAGGCCTCATCCTCCCGGGGAACAGAAAGGGTATGGGATAGGTAGGGTGTTAGCTGGGGGGGAGGGGCAGGGGAGGACGGGAGGGAGTGGGAACTGGGATTGACATGTAAAACAACCTTGTTTCTAATTCAAATAAAAAGTTGAGAAAAAAAAAAAAAGAGTTCCCAAGGTTCTCTATCTCCCTGTCAGTCCATCTGGACCCTGCCTGAGTCTGTATGTCAGAAGCCCATCTCTAAGAATCTAAGTCTCCTCTAGTCACAAGGCTCTAGGTCCAATTGATTTGGAGGCAGGGGCTGGTTGTCTACGAATCACCGTGGTACCACCTGACTATGAACTACACGACCAGTGTGGGTTGTATGTGTCGTCTAGTGCCATGAATTGGAAACTCCGTCCTAAGGCGATGCTTCTGAGACAGGAGAGTGTGAAGAAGTGACAATGCCATGGGGCAGTGCACCCATGGAGGGACTAATGCCATGATCTTGCATTAGTTACCACAAGGGTGGGGTCCTGATGAAAGTTCTCCCTCCTTCCCCCGCCATACCAGTTCTCTCTTGGCCATCTACTTTCTATCATGGCATGATCCAGCCAAGAGTCACTTGTCACATCAGGCCCCTTGATCTCAGACGTTGAAGCTTCTGGAGCAGGGTAGCACTCTGCACCCATCTAACTTTCTCTAAGGCCCAGAACCCATTACCTACTTCACTCACACTGGGTGTTGGGGACACTACTGTATCCCTAGTTCTGCCAGTTTTTTTTTTTTTATTGGCAGATGGCCCCAGCTCTCACTCCTAGTAGTGGGTTGGAGTCCCAATCTCAGATACATGTCAGGTGCCCACATTTTGTTATTGAAACTGAAGATCCAGCTGAGTCTCAGTGTCCCAGGGCGACAGGAGCGCCACTTACTTGGAATCCTAAATATCTCAATAACCTGAATCCAGGGCTGTGCTGCATGACATGATCTTGCATAAGGATTTAGGGCACATCTTATATGGATACCAAACGTTCCTGAGTATAATAGGGCAACTTCAGGGTCAAAGGCAGAGGTAGGATTGATGGTCATATCACACCTAGAATGAAAGAACAAGCTGATCTAGATTGGAGTTCTCCTAGTCACTCAGATTGGATTCAGCAGGCCTGCTATGCCCATCTCACATCAAGGAAAATGGGAGCAGTAGATGGTTGGTAAGTTTGCCATGGGTATTTTCTCCCAACAAATAGACTTTGGGAGGTGGTCTCAGATATTTCCTTTCTTTTTCCTTCCTTCCTTCCTTCCTTCTTTCCTTCCTTCCTTCCTTCCTTCCTTCCTTCCTTCCTTCCTTCCTTCTTTCCTTCCTTCCTTCCCTCCCTCCCTCCTTCCTCCTGCCTGCCTGCCTTCCTTCCTGCCTCCCTCCCTCTCCTGCCCTCTCTCTCCCTTTCTTTCTTTCTTTCTTTCTTTCTTTCTTTCTTTCTTTCTTTCTTTCTTTCTTTCTTTCTTTCTTTTTTGAGACAAGGTTTCTCTGTGTAGCTGAGTTTTCTCTGTGTAGTTTTCTGGCTGTCCTGAAACTCATTCTGTAGACCAGGCTGGCCTCAAACTCACAGAGATCCACCTGCCTCTGCCTCCTGAGTACTGGGATTAAAGGTGTGTGCCACCAACACCAGGTTAGCTATGTTCATATAATAGCAAGATTTTAAGGGAGTTATAGGGCCCAAGGGGCCAGTGGCAGCATATGCATGTGTTTTCTTGAGTCTGTTTAAAGAATCCACTCAGTATAAGGCTGGCATGGGGACCTGTGAGCCTCCAGCTTAGTTCTCTGAGCTCTTGTTAGGTGATCAAATATCACTAGTCCAGCAGGGTGTGTCTGTTCTTTGAAGACTACCCATCTCTGCCCAGGCCTCCCTTGATTCACGAAGGTTTACTTCTAAGGCATGATCTGCACTCTGTTTGCTGGTCACCTCTACTCAGCCTGGGCTCTACTCCTGATCAGAGTAGAGTGTCCTTTAGATACTGAGATGGCTACAGGTGGAGGCTAATGCATGAGTCTTTCTCTGAGGCTTGGGAATGTTTGTACCTTTACTGAACTAGCACCAAGGAAGCGCTGCCCCATCTCAGGGTTTGCACCTTTCCCTAGTCTCTGATCTCATAGGTCTAGATACACACCCTGGACCTCTGTGGCTTGCGCTAATGTTCTCCTGTGATTCATTCTGTCTGCAGCAGCTTCTCATAAAACAGCAAGTTTGGGGCAGCATCAGCATAAGCAGAACTCCGAAATGAAGAAAGTGACACTGTCCACTGTTTGTGTCTGGTAGTTAGGGCATGTGTGTTTCTCCATCTGAAGTCCACTAAGAAGAGAGCAGCACAGACGAACTGGACCACACATGCCAGAGATCACATCGGTGGTGGTGGTGGGGTCAGGATTGTGCATGGCTAAGAACCTGAGTTTGCTGTCTCGTGTCCCTCACTTCCTATCTCACTCTGCTGCACACTGACTGTATGGATTGGGGCCTTAGTATTCTCAGCTATTACATGAAAATCTGCTCCATAGGGCCATATGAGAGACATGCATTATCTCATATCTGATTAGTGTTTGGTAATTGATAGGTGTATGGTGAGACTGGTGGAAAGACTCAAAGCTGTTCTTTTCAGAGGGCATTTGGGAGGCCTGGATGGTCAAGGAAAAGTCCAAGGGGAGCCTGATGAAAGGTTTCAGACACTAGGGCTGGACTGAGAGAAGAGACCCAAATCTGTGAGGCATTTGATCTTGACATTTTGCAAGGATGACTACCAGATGACCTCTCCTCTAGCCATACAAGATTGCTTTCTGTAATTAGCAGATTAAAGACTAGATTAATAATGACCACGGAGGAAAAGCAGAGAAACTTTTCTTTATTAAACTGACTTCCAGCTGGGGGCATGGCTCAGTTAGTAGAGAGCTTGCCTAGCATGCACAATACTCTGGGTCTGACCCCCGGTACTGCATAAACCAGGTATAGTGAAATATGCCTAAAATCTTAGTATTTGGGAGGTTGAGGTCAGAGGATCAGGAGTTCAAGATATTCCTCAGCTATGTAGGGTGTTTGAAGCCAACCCGGACTAGCCAAAATTTAATAATAATTATACCAGTAAGAATTAAAGTGCTATTACCGAATTAAATAAAACATCAGTAGGTTAACATTTTTATTCTATGTTAGTACGGCTTTTGCAAAAGGGGAAAACCTAGGTACCCGTCATATGTTAATAGTACATGTTTATTGTCCTCAATAATGCCTCAATTAAACAAATTAGAATTTTGAAAAGATTATTTCAAGTTTCCTTTGAGATTTTATTTATTTGTATTTCTCGTGTATGAATGTATGAACGTATGTCTGTGTACTATGCAATGCAGTACTCGTGGGAGCCAGATTAGGACCTCAGATCCCTTAGGACTGGAATTTCTGATGGTTGTGAGGTGTCATGCAGGTGCTGAGAATTGAACCCAGGTCCTCTGGAAGAGTAGCCAGTGCTCTAAACTAGTGAGCCATTTCTCCAGCGTGTCTATTTCAGTTTTAAAGCTAGACTCTATATACAGTGCAGAGGAACTACCAGTTGTACCTGCCAAAGAGACACGATGGAGCTTTGTTGTTCTTTACAGTGCACTTTTCAAAATTAAAGAACAGACAACAAACAAACAAAACCTCAAATGTTCACACAGAATCAAAGTAACTCATTTTCTGATTTTTTTTTTGTCTTCACCATTGCAGAGCTCGCTTTGCATATTTACCATTGCAATTGGGGTCTGTAGGGCTGTAGGAAATAGATGCATGAACTGTGCTCACAGAAGCTGGAACAGGTCCAAACCTTAGGAATTTTCTCTGGAAATGAGCACATACAGCTGAGTTAGCAAGTATTGGGGGCCAGTTGTGAAACTTCTCTAAATTAGGGCCCAGGTGGAACACAGTGTCACTAGGAATAAGTAATAAAAATGAGCTCGAGGAAAGAACATTCCATATTCGTTATTATTAAAATCCAACAGTAACTCTTAACCACTATTTAGAATTCAGTCAACAAAAGCTTTTGTTTAAGAGGAATATTTTACCACTGATGCTATGGAGAACTGCTGGTGGATGGTGACCACAAGAGGAAGAGCAGGGGCTGGAGATGTGGCTTGGCTATTAAGAGCACACACTGCTCTTACAGAGGACCAGGGTTTGATTCCCAGCAGCCACATGAGGCATCTCACAGGCACCTGCAACTCTAGCTCTAGAGGCTCTGGTGCCCCCTTCTGGTCTCCACAGGCACTTGCACTCATATGCAGACCCTCCCATGACATATATGTATCATTACATTTTTTAAAATGCAGACCAGCAAAACCTGTTGGTTCTGCTGTCTTTGTATTTTACAAGGGCAATGCTTTCTCTTATTGTCTTAACCTGGGGCAGGCTGTATCTTCGACCACATGATTAGAGTGGTGGCCCCATCAAGGAGCAGAGGTCTTGCTGGGTTCCATGCAAAGAAGAACATTCTTCCTGTCAGAGCTCTACAAGATGGAGTGGCCAGCCCCAGGAGGCAGTAAATCTCCTGCCAGGAGCAAAGGTGACCTTTAACGTCCTTCCAACCTGGAGATTCTGTGACTCTATGAATCAGAAGTGACAGAGCCTCCTTCCATCCCTGGGAGAGAGTTAGGGTCTTGGCAGTCTTGGAGGCCCATGGGTGGAACATCCTACAGAGTCACAAAACCCAACTTGAATGCCAACTCAGCCCAGTCCCCTGCTTCTGCCAATAATTGGCTGCACTACCCATGGTTAGAGACCATAAAATTCCCTACTGTTAATCGAGTGAGGAGGACTATCTTTTGAGAGGATGCCATATGTAGGTCTGCCTGGAAGCTTCTCCCCTGATTCAAATTCCTCCCTGCACATGTTCCTCTTGCAGTCAGAGAGGGCTGTGTGTGCCCCACTGTCTGAACTTCAGGGAGATAAAGCAGTTTTGGAGAAACACTGGTGCCCCCAAATTCCCATAGTTCTTTAATTCCCGGTGGGAGGACCCCATTATCTCTCTAGTACAAGGCACATAATTAATGGATTATGATTTCAGCAGGTAAAGGTCATTTTTTAAATGTGTTTAATGATTCCAACCTGGATTTTCTTTGCAGAGACAGTGTCCTCCAGGCTCTCGCTGTGAACATCCGCAGACAGAGAATGGACTGCAATCCAGGACGGTACCCGATACAGGGACCCATCCAGGTGTGAGCTCAGCAAGGCTTTGCTGATACTGGCTCTAGGGCACAGGTAGTGCTGGGCACTGGAACTCCAGAAATTAGGAAGCAGCCAGGATGTGCAAGGCCCTTACAGCCTGCAAACAAAGTGAAGCCCAGTCCCCGGTCATCTGTGGACTGAGGGAGTGTAAAACAGTCCAAGGGCTCTGTAGCTTCGCTGAGTTTGAACTTCTCATTTACGCAAATGAAAATGGATTCAGGGAAAGACTCTGGGATTTCTTTAGAGAGTCCTAAAAAAAAAATCGTGATCACCAGACTCACAGGGCAGAATGGCTCTGGGATTTTCAAGAACTCTCGGGAAAGCTGCACCTTACTGGCTGCCTTGCAATGGTATATTCTTTCCAATGACCAGATCTACTCCACTCAGTCCCAGTGTCACTCAGTCCTGGTGACACTAAACTGCCAAATCCCGTGAAAGGGTAGGATTGATCTTCTCAGGTATGCCTGGAACAGCCTGAAGGGAAACAGCCATGCTGCTGGGTCCTGTGGCCCTGCAAGGGGGAAAAGAGTGTCAACTGATTTTCTCACAGGATGAAAATTTCTGCTGGGGTCTTCGCTAAGCCTTGAGGGATTGGTCCAGGCAAAATAGATATTATCAGATCCTTATGTGTGAGTGGCTACTGCATGGCTGTGAACAACATGCCTTCTGGAAACAAGTTGTGGAGGAAAGGATTATTTTGGCTCGGGTTCTGGGGAGGTTGCAGTCAGTCATGGCGGGAAAGTATGGTGGTTGTGTCAGTGGCATGGGAATGCAGGGCTTCATCTGTTCACATGGTGGTGTATTGGAAAGCAGAGAAAACCAGCCCAGCCCAAAGGTGGATGCAACCTTCAAATTCTACCTCCAGTGACCTACTTTTACTACCCAGCATCCTAAGGGCTTCACAGCTTTCAAAATGGCACGCTTTGGGGAGTGAGGGCTCCAAGCATGAGCCTGTCGGGGGCATTTCAGATTTGAACTGTAACATCCAAGACTTAAAAGTCTGGCCCTTGGGCACGTTCTGCACAGCCCTAGTAAGGAGAGTGGCCACAGCAGTGTGCTTCAGGGTGCACTCTGAGCTCAAACTCCCTAGGTTCAAATTCTGCCTCCACCACTTACTAGCCTTCAAAACTTGGCTTAGTCCCTCAATCCCTTTTCCTGTCATTCTCAACTGTGCAAAGGGAAGGAGAGCGGCATTCTCTCCATTTCTCTCTATTGGATGCTCACCGAGAGTGGGTGGATTGCTCCCTGTGAAGGGTATGGACCAGAACTGGCATACAGGATGGTCGACAAAAGCTTGTTTACCTAGATGGAGCACTGCCTGGGAGGGAGGGGGATGTGAGGGCTCCGTCCCAATAAGTCAGTGGCCCCAGAGCACCTGATGTGGGAAGAAAAATCAGAGAACCTTCATTGACGTTTAGCTTTCATTTTGAAAACAACAAAGGAATTAAGCTTTACTAGTATTTAGTAACTGAGGTGATGCTGTCACCGTGGGTGATCCACTCATTAAGCAGCCATGAGTCTCCTGGGGTGCATGAGGTCTCCTGCAGCAAGAGTGCGCCCTGCCCCCTGTAGGATGCTACAAAGTCTAGGTCTGCTATGTCTTGTTACAGTCTGCCCAGTGGCAGAGAATAGTATTCTAAGTGGTGGCATCTGTGAGTACCTTGTGGTGGCTGGGCAGTGATTTTGTGCTATTCAGAGGGTCTCTGGCACACTTGTTGGACTTAACAATGAGAGGTGTAATTTTCTTTTCCAAAACCATTTATATTTTCCAAATTTGCTGACCTTCCCAGTGATGACAGGTACCTCTTATCACTGGATATTTATTTTGTTTTTTTTTAAAATAAACATTTGCAATCTGCCCTTTCAAGGTAAAGGTGACTTTTTAAAAGAAGGCAAGTAGGAATGAAACTGCTTTATAAAGAGGATTATATGAGAGAAAGAGCATTAAAAATGGACATTTTAGATGTTTCCCCTATCCTGTGATTTATTGACTAAAATGCTGTCAGTGGGTTACTTACAAATGCCCATCATTTGTGTATTGTACAAAGACTTGAAAAAAGAATTTTCTAACGTTTTAAAAATCTTCTAAACAAAGGATTCTGAGGCCAGGGAAATGGTTCAGCATGTAAAGTACTTGCTGTGTAGGTGTTTTCAGATTCCCAGCATCCATACTATGGAGACGGGAGGCTCTCTAAAACTAACCAGCCAGGCCAGCCAACTGGAGAGTTCCAGGTTCTGTGTCATCCACATCCCAAAAAACGTAAGATAGTGGCAGAGGACACCCCCTTGACCTCTGGCCTGTATGCACCCCCTACCCCCCCAATTTTAAAAAAAGAACTACAGAAGATCCTGAATGTATCTGTTCAAAGTATAAGAACACCATAGCTGGTTTATTTGCAGACACAATGAATGGATGGACATTCCACAGTGTGAAAATCTGTTTGGCAAATACCCACAATATCCTCCATTTAACTGGGGGATGGGCATGAAAATAGGGTTCACTATATGGAAAGCGCAGCCAAAAACACACATCTCTTTCAGTCTCCAGGTCTCTGGGATTGCTTCATAGCCTGTCAATTCTCAAGAATCATGAACAAAACAAATACTTTCAACCTGACCTTCAGATGATTGTACCCAAAAGTGCTAGCCTAAGAATTTTCAAAAAATAATGAAGCATTTCCACCCAGTGATTGCATAGCTTTCTGCTTTGAGTTAATGGCTGAAAAATTACATGTATAAAATATGTCTTGTAATTTTCAACCTTGCCTTTCCTCCCTTAAAGTCATATACATTTGCAAACCTTCCACAATGAGCCACCACACTAGCATATCAATTGTATATGTGGTTTCTAAGTAAAAAACAATTAAGCAGGTTTACTAGAAGTTCCATGTCTCAAAAAAGGTTTTAATGGTGGGCTGTCTGACAGGAAACTGGGAAACCTCTATAGACAAATGAGGATAGCGTAAGGGACATTACATATGGAAGTGACCAGATGTTTTTGTCATAAGCAGGTGAGTCTTGGAGTGGGGTAGAACAAGACTAAAACCAGGGGTGCCAAGGTGAAGCCTGCTTTGATAACTCTGGGGCCCCGTGACCAAGGTTGGGAGAAGCAGGAAGGAAGATGGGTCCAGATTAGGAGCACCCTTCCCTGCCTGTGGTGCCTGCTTAAGGCCAGTTGTACTCATCCTCAAATCTCAGTTTCTGACAACCCCTCCCTTGACCCTTCCTGGACGTCTCTGAGCTAGCTCAGGTGACTGTCCTTTGTGCTCCATATGCCCCTGAGCTAGCTCCTCGGACTCCACTTTTTCACGGTGTAACTGTTTTTTACATTGTTTTACAATAATCTCTTTTTATAGTTTCAAACATTTTGGGCGGTGAGATGGCACACCTGGTAAAGGCACTTGCTGAGCAAGCCTGATGATCAGAATGCCCCAAACCCATACAAAGGTGGAAGTAGAAAAACTACAGTGTTGTCCTCTGACCCCCACATGTTTTCCACGGCACACACATGCCCACATACACACATATCACATATGTGCGAATAAATAAATCAACAGATAATGTTTAAAGTATTTATTTCTTGTTACATAGTCTGGACTGGCCTGGAACTTGAGCTCCTCCTGACTCAGTCTCCAAGGTGCTGGGACTACAAGCATGTTGGCCCTGAGGTTATCTTTTTACTTACTGTGTGCTAGAGCACTAGAAAGTAGAAAACTAGAAAGTAGAAAACTGGCTTATATATCTCACTAAAGGTGGTGAAATCTATTAGTATGTGGTTTCATTTGTCTTTTGAGACAGTCTCTCATGTAGCCTGAATTTGCTGTGTTACTGAAGAAAACCTTGAATTATGATTCTGGTGATTACAGGTGTGTGTTACCATGCCTGACTTATTCAGTACAGAGATCAAACCTAGAACTTCTTGCATAAAAGGTAGGCACTCTGCTAACAGAACCATATCCTAGTCCTTATCAGTGTGTCTTTAAATCAGTATAAATTAATATATTTCATTTTTTTACATAGTAACTGTACAAATTTGGGGTCATAGTATAGTGTTTCAATATTGCATATGATGTGGAATAGTCAAATCAGGGTGTGTGACCTTTCACTTCAGGCATTGTGCTGGCTAGTTTTATGTCAACTTGACACAAGCTAGAATCATTTGGGAAGAGGAAATCTCAACTGAGGAAATGTTTCGACCAGGTTGGCCTGTGGGGGCATTGTCTTAATTAGTTATTGATGTGGGAGGGCTCAACACATTGTGGGTGGTGCTGTCCCTGCATAGGTTGTCCTGGGGTGTACAAGAAAGAATGTTGAGCAAGCCAGGAGAAAGCCACTAAGCAGCATTACTCCATGGCCTCTGCTTCAGTTCCTGACTCCAGGTTCCTGCCTTTGGTTCCTGCCCTGACTTCTTTCAGTGATGGAGTGATGTGGAAATGTAAGGAGACAAACCCTTTTCTCCCTGGGTTACTTTTCTTTTTGATGCTGTATCACAGCAATAGAAACCCTAACTAAGGCAGACACGAGTTGCTTCCTTTTGTTAGAAACATTCAAAAATCCTCTTTATTAGCTATTTTGAAATATTCAATTAATTGTTGTCAGCCATAATTATCCCAACTGTGCTGTCCATCAGTACTCATGAATGGACAGTGTGGAATTTGATGAAACCAATTAAACAGTGAGGATGTAAAGGGAGGGTGGAAAATTCTGAGACATTATAGTGGGCTCGTGGACACTGTCTTCTTGATGTTCTAAACATTTTTAATTGGATTTCAACCTTTGAGAAGCAGATGCTTTCATATTAGGGTCTGCATGTCCAGCTCCATTTGAAAAAAAAAATACGAGAAAAACAAGCAACACCATGTACATGCTCTTCTATGGCTGCTGCCCCAGTGCTCTGGTCACTTGTGCTCCAGGGCAACAGCGCAACCTTCATTTACTGAGTGTCTTGCCTGTCATTGTCAGGCATTTTAGCTAATGGTGTGTGCTTCGTAGAGCTGTTGAGCATTTAAAAAGTGTTAATGATTATTTATGGGAGGCAAACACTAACGTGATATTTTAGCACTAGGAGAGGAAAACTTCAAGGGAAGGAGAAACTCTTGATTCCTAACTCTGATTTTATTATAGAGACAATCACTTGTGGCTTGGATAAAGTTGCTATCAACCTCCCAAGTACATGTTTTCCTTTTCATTTGGGGAACTCTAACCAAGCTCCAAAGTTAAGAATGTTCTTCCTGTCTTCTAAAGGGTGGTGGTATCTGCACCTAAATTCTTTTGCTCATCAAATGACCTAGTGTCTCATCAAATTTGTCTGCAACTCCTAATTGCTAACCCCCTGCTTCCATGATAAAATGGGAGAACTGGGCTTGGGAACAGAAGATTTTCTCCTTCCCCATTGTTCCAGGGAGATCAGGGTCTCAGTCTGGGTTTTACAGAAAGCAGAGCTTAAGACACAGCCTGTGTATATGAGGACTGTATTGAGGAATGTGATGCCCATGAGGAGATGTGAGGAAGAGAAGACACAGAAGTGGAGGAAGGAGTTCATGTGAGGATGTATTGTTAAGCTGGCCACCATCATAGATAACCAGTTGGTCAATTCCCTCAGATCATCAGCAAGCTACATGAAATGTATCTTATCCCACTTGCTCATGGACAGAAAGAGGAAGTAATTGTATGTCATCTTCTTAATATTCAATATCAAAAGTTGATACTGTGCTACCCTTCTGGGTTGCCTACACGGTGAGTACGTTCCCACAGGACCCTACACTGCAGTGTCACTATAGAGTCTCAATATAGACGATGAAAAGATCATAGTAGAGGTGCAAGGTGGAGCACTTGTACACTGCCCAGGCAAGCTAACTTGGGTAAAATATAAAATAAAATCTCCTCTGTAAACAGAGAGCCAGGAAGTTAATACAGTCCCAACACATGCAAAGGTGTACTGTTACCCTTCCAAGGTCAAGGCAAGCTCACCCTCTTTGATAAATATCCAGAACAATTCATTTGACAAAAAATATTAAAATGTTGATGATATGTTGGTCTACAGAGTAAAGGTGCTACATGGAAGATGTGACTGGGCTACCACCAGTTAAGGGTATGGTAGTTCAGGCTCATCTGCCATGATCCACTTAATGAAGAATGGGGAATTTCAGCAGATGTCTTTAAGTCTTGTGGTCACACTGGTCCTCTGCATTTCCTTCAATGATGTAGAATAGCATCAGAATTGTTCATGTGATGGGTTGACTGGAGTAATATTTCTAAGGGCATCCACTGTGTCATCTCACCTTGGCAGTTTATATGATAGGGGACCCACATGGCAATGAATTCACTTGATAAACAGATTTATTCTAGTTATACACCTAGGGACTGGATAATTAATTACAGAGTGGGTCAAGAACCCAAGATTTATTGGACCTTCTATGAGAGGGACTTAGAATAGACCTTCACTGACTACCTGACTTCAGGAGCCTCTACTTTACCTTTATAGTCATATAGTTGTTAGTTTCATCCCAGTCTCCATACTCAGGGAGCTACCTGAAGGTCTAAGTACTCACCCTTTTCTCAATGCACAGTTACCCCTGACATTTAGCCATAAGTCTTTTGGAAAGGGCCACAGGTATAGTTCCCATATTTTATATGCAAAAGCATCATGTTCTCTTTTCTCAAGGGACCTTTCTCTTGGTTAATAGGCTTGGGTCCACTAACTAATTTACCAACTTGAAACTGAGTTAAAAAAACTTTATGTTCCCATGGCAATACCGGCTTCTACTCACAAGCTCTTCATGTTAAAAAATTGTACGAATGAAATTATACATCAAATGCCTCTCTACTTATCTAGCCCCTAAGCCACCTTGACAACCTAGGCCTCCGCATAATTCCCTGTAGGAAAAGGCACACCACTTTCCATTCTAGCCTCCTGCTCCATGTTGGGGTGACATCCATCTTACAGAAAAGTAAGTGTTGAAGCCTGGCCCCTGAAATGATGGACCCTCATCACCCACACTGGTCCTAGAGATGTGAGTTCCATGGTGCTCTCTCTCTCTCTCTCTCTCTCTCTCTCTCTCTCTCTCTCTCTCTCTCTCTCTCCTCTCTCTCTCTTTCTGTGTGTGTGTGTGTGTGTGTGTGTGTGTGTGTGTGTGTTCCTTCCTACTTGAAGAGGAAAGCCAGAACACTGTCTCCAAACTACCAGTGCTACCCTGACCCTCTGCATCCCAAATCACTTTACTATAGGAAGTGCTGGTGGCCTATGATAGGGGTGGTCCAGTGGGATGTCTTTGCATGCCATTACATCTTATTTTAGTCTCATAGCCCTGAGCTGTCTGATGAGATTCTCAGGTTTGATCACTTGGAAGCCCTCCTCCGACAACAAGGGATTTGACGTAGATCTATGAAATCTGTATTTACTTTCTTTGCAATACTGTTGGCTTCTCAATTAGACTCAGCTGGAGTTTTGAGTCAGTCCATTCCATGCCTGTAAGAAATGAAAGGGATTCCCAGTCCCCCATGGAAGACTTATGGTTTTCACACTGTAGCTTCAACTCATAGTTGGAGATCTTCTCCATCATATCTGCAACACAAGGCACAAAAGGCCATACTCTCTGATCTGTAGGTTTCCCATAATCTCTATAATTGTAAACACTACACCAATAACCCACACCTTGCCTTCCAACTGCTTTCTCCTCTCCATCAGAAGTCTAAGTACTGAGGGAAAGCTGAGTCAAGGACATCATCTGACACTTAGCACTGGAGTCCTTGTTGCCACTCGACTCGTGAACAATCTGGGACATCCAAGGGCGTGTGATCCAGACAAAAATCGGCATCTTAGGCTGGGACACTAAAAAGAAGAGACTGATACAGGTTTGTGTATGTACAGATTCTTTGCTAGAAATATGATCCCCTGGGAGTGAAAGTGAGTAAGGAAGTGGAGCTGTGGATGGGGGAGGGCAGACACGCTCTAACGTGACCACAGTCCATGAGCACATAGCTGTTCAATCCCAGGAAACAATCCGATATGCATCCCTTAGGGGAGGAACTCCAAGAGTATTCACTGTTCCGCACCTCTGAGCAGTGCATATGTGCGGTGCTGAGCATGTCTCCATGCAGCATATGCTAGAGGAGTTCAAAGGAGATAGCTGAGAGGACACAGAGTGGCTCGACACGATATCAGTGTGCTTGTGGGGAGCCAGCCGAAGCCTGTGCCAACTTGACCTCAGCAGTACGTGCTGGACTTTGAGGCAGGTGAAGCCAGGAGGATCTGAGTCATCTGTGTAGTCAGTTTGACCAGTCACACATGTGTGAGGACCCAGCTTAAAATCAGTAATGCTTTGCAGGGTGTGGGGAGAGCAGCCATGGATGCCTACGAAGATGTGCAAATCACCTAGAATTGAAACATGCAAGAAAGCTTTGTGGTTAAGAGGTGGAGGCAGAAGACAAGCTCCCAAGTATTCACCAGCCATGATCTGAAAGCCCAGTCAATCAGAAAGATGCTGCTCATTCTAGGAACCTCATCTCCTAGTAACAAGGTCACCTGACTGAAGCCATTTGGCCAGCACAGGGATAACCCATTCCTTCTTCTGTTGTTGCAGGGGCAACAGCCTTAAGAAGCCATAATTTAGCAGTCTCTCCACACTCCTAAATCAATAATGATGACTGGCAACCGAACCTGGCTGAGGAGCCTGCAGTGAAGGTGGCGGGATATCGATGCTGAGTTCTTTTCCTGGAAAGGCCTTTAGTGTATCTTGAGTTCTGTTTTCTGCCTCCAACTGTACAGATTCCATAGAAGAGTAATGGACCCTGATGTGGACCAGGCATAGTGCTGGTTTCTCTGATGAGAACAGGGCAAGCATGACTGCAGGACCAGATACAGCCTGATAGGACATAGTCCTTGAGTTGACAACCATGGGGAGTTCCTTGAACTGTATTGTGCCCTTGCTCATCCTGGGGCTGTAGCTGCAGCATCCCCCAGTCTTGGCCACTGTTCTCTCATCTGTAGGATGAAAGCACTGTGCGGGGCTCATGCTTCTCACGCTTTTCCCTCAGTGGCACATATGACGCAAGCTCTCAAAAGTTGTGTGATATTAGTCAGAGAGCAGTTGTCAACTGTTGGACATTTCCATGAAAGTCAGAGTATACACTGAGAACATTTTGCATCCTGCATTTCAAAAGTCCCAACATCCTTCTGATGGGGGTTCCATTGCCAACTAGTAACAGGATCACCCAAGTGAAACTCAAGACCCTCCTGGCCTCACCTGCCTCCTGTTCTAGTCCATGCTTCCGTGGCCAAGTAGACACAGGCTTTGAGCTAGCTTTATGGGCAGGCAAGAAGCCAAGGATTGGTAAATTAAATAGTCCATGGTCACAAAACTGGCGAGTAACATAAACAGGATCTGTCTGACCTCAGCAGCTTAACCCTTGGACACCATGCCTGGTTGCTGTGCAGACATCTCTGAAGGTCATGGTGTAATTGGACACTATCCCAATCTTTGAAAATCTGTTGCCTTTTAAAAGATGTGATTAACTTACTCTGTCCCCATGGATTCTGACATGGAACCCTAAAGTGGCTCTAATTTGTTGGAAAACACCAACTACAAAGTCTCTAAGGTATTTTTTATTTTTCTTTCTCCCTTCCTTCCTTCCTTTTTTCCTTCCTTCCTTTTTCCTTCCTTCCTTCTTCCTGTTTTTCTTCCTTTTTTCCTTCCTTCCTTCCTTCCTTTTTGGGGGGTGGGCAGGAGCTTACATAATCCAGGTCAGACTTGAATTTTCCATGGAGCCAAATATGACATTGAACTCCTCCTGCCTCTACCTCCCGAGGGCTGTGGTTACAGAAATACAGCACTATGCTTGGTTTTATGCATTGCTGGGGATTGAACCCAGATGTCTGTGCATGTTAGGCAAGCTCTACCAACTGAACTACACACACATCATCTCTAGGGTCCACTTTAAGTATAATAGTTAACTGAGAGAATTCACACACAGCACACATTACTTGTCATGTGGTTCTCAGTCTCTGGTAGCCTTTTGACCTTGGTTGACTGTGTTTACATAAGGAAATCACATAGACCTTGCAAATCGAAACTTTCTCTTTTTATTAGTTACTTTTCTGGTCTAGGTTTCAGGACACGTGACACAGACAGATTAAGAAAGGACAGGTTTATTTTAACTCATAGTTTAGGGGCCACAGCTGTCATGCTGGAGAAGGTAATGCAGTAGGTAGCTCTGTGAATGTGGCCATATGTGACTTATTATGTAGCTCCATCAGAAATCAGAGCTTGGCCTGAACTGGGGTCAAACTATAACCTATGAGTCCTACCCTACCCCCAGCAGTGACACACTTCTTCCAGCTAAACCCACCTCCTAAATATCCTATGACCTCCCAAAACATCACCACCAGCTGGGAACCCAGTGTTCAAACTCATGAGCCTGTGAGAGATATGTCATACTCAAGCCATAGCATCTGTCATTCCTCTAGGTCTCTGCCTGCCCTCTGGCTCTCGGCATGGTAAAACCCGCTTGTCCCTCACCTAAGCACACAGTTCTTATCTTTCTGAAAGGTCCCAGATAGGTGAATGGTTGGGGAAAGATGGCTTTTTATCACTCAAAGTGAGCTACACTCACTTTGGGTGTGGCTCAAGGGACCCCGAACCCTTGAGATGCTAGCAGAGTCACAGGGAAATTCCTTTGGAGACCCTAGGCCACCCTATAGTATTAAATCTACCTACTACTACTGATATGTATATCTGGGATTTGTTTCCAGGTGCCTTTAAAGTAACATGATGGAGACATTCACAGTTCCCAGAGTCTGAGAGGATGGAGGCTGAGTTTTGCCTAAGACCTTGACCCTGCATTGTTTCATGTGCCTTCTGTGTGAGAACTGGCCTCCCTCCTGATGGTAGCTATCTGCATAATGTCAGTAATGTTTCCACTATCTGGGACATCTCTGAGACTCTACTGGAAATCTTGATGCTGTCTGTGTTCCATACCTCCCCATCTCTAGACCTCTTAGTCATTCTCTATCACTACCATAGCCTTTACAGACTTCCAACACTCACAATATCACAGAGTGGAGGGGCAGACACACTTCCCTTTGGTGGCAGGAGTTGGCGAGACATACAGTCTGCCTAAGATGCCCCCCAGACAGGGATGGCTTTGGAAACCTTTGGCTGAGAACACGGGTTGATATAGGAGAGCTGTTGCTTCAGAAGGAGGTGATAGATGCTAGTTTGGGGAGTGGTGGGGTGGTTGGCGTGGGAGCCAGCCTGTGCTGGCAGCTATTTTTCCTGTTTCCCTGGCTTCAAGATGACAGTCTTGAAACATAGCCCAGCACAGTGGCTGGTCAGCTCAAGTACTTTATTTTTATTTCTTATTCCCAATCAACAATTGTATGGCTTTTATTAACAATCAAAGCTCTGACAGGAGTACTGATGGTGAGAGACCTAGTGGTTGGCTCTGGGGAGGAGTAGGAGGGGAGGAGAAAAAGAAGAGGAGGGAGAAGAGGAAGGGGAGGGGAGACAGGCCTGTGGGGAAGGTTATTTTAAGAGGCTGAGGAGTGCAGAAGCCCGTGGGGCTGGGGTTGGGGTTGGAGAGACAACAGAAGCCTAGGTGAGCTGGGTGTGGGCTGGAGGGGACAGCAGCCATGGCTCAATGCTCGCCCACATCTTACAAGCTCCACCCCAAGGTCTCAAGTCAGGATGGTCTCAATGGGGACTCCGGGTTTTCTCCAATGTCTGCAGCCAGGTGATGTTTCTAGAACAATTCTGTTTACTTCTTCTTTTTGTCTAGAAAGGATGAGAGAAAAAAAAAAGGTGCATTTTGACCAAAAACAACAAAATCAGAAAGAACAAAGACAAAAGACTATATAATAATTCTCAGGAGCAATGTGACTTTGAGAGTGGCCTAAAGCCCCAGTGGGTTCAGGGGTTTGTGCCCATCAAAAAGAGTCTCCTAACATGGTGATAGTCTATGAACCCCATAAATCAACTTCCTGGGGAGCAAAAATTCATAGTTTTGTAGAGTGGTAAAAATGGCTAAGCTGTGGCTGGGTGTGGAGGAGCATGACTGTAATGTCAGCTTTTGAGAGGTTGAGGCAGGAGGACCACCTAAATATCTAGGCTACCTTGGGCTACATAGTGAGACCCTGATAGAGAAATAAAAAGAGAGCCCAGCCTGGGCTGAATGTCAGCACTATTCTTGCTGGCTGGGTGACCTCACAAACACTGCTTAACTATGCTTCTGGGGGTGTCAGGGAAGTAGGAGAGGAATCGAGATCCAGAAGAGAAGTTGACAGAAAGGTCCTGAAGAGGGTTAGGTCCTTTAGGCAAGTCACAAAGTCATTTAGTCTCTAGGCCCTAGTTTCTTCTTCAGTGTAATGGGCTGACAAGAGCATGATTTCCAATCTCCAATCCCCATGAGTGCTGAACACTAGTGAAGGAAGCACCTACAACTGTGGAGATTGGCCGGTGAGTCCTTGCTAGAATTGTGCCTGGAAGAACTGGAAGGACACAAGAGTATCGCTTAAGACATCATTCAAAGTGGCTGAATGTCCTCATTATAATGTGCTAATGGTGCGAACATTTGCCCTGCTCTCCCTAGGGCTGTCTGCCACTGACTGTGAGGAATTCAGGTTCTTGGGCTAGGAGAGACAGATCAGTGATTAAGAGGGACCTTCAGAGAACCCAAGTTTGGTTCCCAGCACACACATTGAGGAGCTTACGATCACCTGTAATTCCAGCTCCAGGGGACCTGACCATCTTTTGTCCTCCTCAAGCACCACAAACACATGGCTTACACACACACACACACACACACACACACACACACACACACACACACACACACACACAACACACACACGAGCATCAACAAAAGTAAAAATAAATCTTTAAACAAAAGAACTGCATATTTTCTCATCATATTCATGAGCTCAACAGCTGGGGTTTCTCACATAAGCCCTTTATAATGTCAAGCTGGTCAACATTCCAGAGCCAATGACAGAGGGCACATGACCCCCGACCCCTAGCTGAGGAGTTATTGGCCGCCATTGCAAGGGGTGGAGGGAGTCCATTTTAGAGAATAATTATGATTAAAATACATTGTCTGTATGAAATTCTGACAGTATAATTAAAATTATATATTAAACAAATAATTTTTAAAGGGGGGAAGAAATGTAGAACTACATGGTGGCCAGAATTCTGGGGAGTTGTCTGGACACTGGATATCAAGAGCACTGAGCTAGAGCTCCTTGGAAGGAAGGGTTAGGTACCACTCTCAAAGTGTGGAGCAATCTGGAAGCTCCTGTGACACCAGCCATTAGCCTGTTCACTTGTCTGTCTCTGTGTTAGCCAATGGGCAATCTGAGGGCAGACCCTGCCCAGGCAACCTTGGAGAGGTGATACCATGTGGTATCAAGTTCACCAACTTTGGAGTCACCTGCCAGCCCTCTACTCCAGCTCTGCCACTTCATAGCCATGTTGATATTGCTGGTGCCTTATTTACTTCATGCATAAGAAAAAGGAAAATAGTAGTATCTGTCTCACAGGGCTGTTGTGAAGCTTAAAAGACAGAATGAATGAATGCCAAGCTCTCGGGAAGCATTCACTAGTAGCAACTTCAGTTGTCTCCAATTTTTTGTTTTTATTGTTATTGTCATTATGTCTCTTGGACCCAGCTCTATACCAGGCACCTCATAGACACTCAGTGAACACTGTTCAAATGAACAAATGGCAGCAGCTGGATGTGCAGAAATACTTCCACACCCTTGACATTGATAAAGCTCTCGCAGACATTGAACGTTGAACTCCGATTCTGTTTTGTGCCTTGAATTCCCTTGGGGAAGATGAAGGATTGGAAGCTGGCTCTGACTGTCTTCTGAAGATAATAATAACAATAAACTAATAAAAATAACCTGCTGAGGGGGAAAGACCAGGCTGGCCTCTGTCTTCAGGACCAGGTGGGGCAAAGAATGGTGATTACCGTTTGGGGAGGCAGATGGTCAGAGTTAAGGGAGCATGATTTAGGAAAAAACACATGTAGCTTAGATATATTTAAGGACAAAGAGCGGACATAGTTCTGAGCCAGCTGGAATGTGTCCTTTTGTTTTTGAGCAAGATAGTGTGGTGTCAGCATTTTGTTCTTTTTCGCTCAAGATCAGGGCTTGGAAGAGGGACGTGAGGATCTCCCTTTGAGTCCTTGGTTTCTATATCCACTTCCTCTTTTGACATGATGGCAATGTAGATTTCTGATTCAGTGCTTCTCCCAGGCAGCTTGGCAGGCCTCCAGGGACTTGGTACTGTGTGTTAGAGTTTGTGTGTTTGAGGCACAGTGTTTTGCACAGAGCTGCTGGCTACCCACAGATAATGAAAGAGGCTTACAGTAGAAGAAGGGTAGGGCCAGGGGAATATGCTCCAACCACTAAGGTCAACTGTCCCATCTAGCCTGAGACACTGGTTGTCTCAGAACTTGGATCTCTCAGCTTTTTCCCTTAGCTAGCCTTGAGAACTAGGAGAATAACCATTCCATCTGTATGATACTGCAGGGCATAACATATAATCCTACTTAAAAAACAAAAACAAAAACCATGCCCCTGGGAATTGAATTTTGTCCTGTCCTTAGCTACTGTCTGAAGGGCACTTCTTAAAAACCACTGTGGACTAATTTGAGGGGTGGAGGTTGGAAGACAGGGGTACTGGAGGAATAACAAGAGTGTTGTCCATTTCACAAGAGTCTGCACACACTAGTTTCTGAGCTAAACCTGTCACAGGCATCACCATATCACGGATGAGGAAACCAAGGTCCAGGGAGGTAGAACCCAGTGAGCAAACAATTTTCTTCTATTTCTCATGTGCTCTTCAATATTATTGTGGAAAACTGGGGCTAGGGAATTGGCTCAGCACGTAAGAGCACTGACTATTCTTTCAGAAGTCCTAGGTTTGGTTCCCAGCACCCACATGGCAGCTGGTGGCTCTCAACAATCTGTAACTCCAGCTCTAGAGTATCTAATGGCCTCTTCTGGCCTCCATGGGCACCAGGAACGCATGTGGTATATAGACATACATGCAAGCAAAACACCCATATGCATAGAATAAATAAAATACATTTGTGGAAATGGCTATTCGTTAGCAGCAGGACTGTTGCAGAGATCCAGTAAAATGTGGTGAGCAAGCTGGGGGCAACTTACTGCAAGAACTTCCGGGAAATGAAAGTAGGTCCAACTATTTTAAAGCGCTTTTTAATTAATTAATTAATTATTTATTTATTTAGTGTGTGTGTGTGTGTGTGTGTGTGTGTGTGTGTGTGTGTGTGTGTTCGGGGAGGGCCCAGGGAGAGAAAGGGGCGTGTGTCTAGCAAAGCACATGTGTGGAGGTCAAAGGACACCTTGCAGGACTCAGTTCTCTCCTTCCCTCCTATGGTGCCTGAGAACAGAGCTCGGGTGGTAGGGTTTGCTGGCACATGTCTTTACCTGCTGACCAACAACCCAAAGAACTTCTTATCAAAAAAGAAAAAGTCCTAGGAAACCCTTAGAAGTGTCCAACTTTCTGACATCGTGATATGACACTATCATCTATAAGAACTGCACAACTGAATCATGGGGTGTGTGTGTGTGGGGGGCACAGGAAGAAAACCCATAACAGTGTGAGTTAAGCTTACGATTTGTGTTGTGCCAGCTGGGGCACATGTGGCGGTGGGCTGCAGAGTAGGTACATCTGGCAGATTTGTCATGGCCCTGGGAACAGTACGCAGAGAGAGGGGGAGTCTATATAATAGTTTGGAATGCCAGATCAGGCCCCTTTGAAAGGTCCATGGTGCCTGTGGGAACAGGTGCATGTGTTTGAGTCTAGAGTGCTCCACATTTATTTAACCAGGAAAACATTTTTTCAAGTGACATTTTTCCCCCTCAGCATCCCAAGTTATTGCTTATTAAGCTGTAGGACAAGTGGGGAAATCAGGACTAAGCGGCATAGGTGTGGCCTGAAAAGCGCCCTTCCTGGCTGTGGTGGAGTGCATGGCAGGAAAGGCTCTCAGCCGTTTGTAATGGCTCCCTAAATTGAGCAAATAACTTCATCCAAATGGCCACGGTGATAAGCCAGTAGGAGGGGCAGGCCCAGGAGAAGAGGCTACACGTGAGCCCTGCTTCACCTTCCAGCCTAGCGGTGCCGATAGCGCAATGGTTTTCTTTGGGTGTTTGAATTTTCTATCTCCCAATTATGTCGTAAGCCTGAGATAAAATTCACATCCACGTTTCACTCAAGATAAACCTAACATCATAATAATACAAAAAGATTAATTCCTGGGGAAAAATAGAGAGAAAAAATGGCGTTGGTTTAAAGAGACATCAACCCTCACAATTACTGTGAGGAGGTGGCTTCCATAATATACTCATCCTCGGGGCTGATGAGTAAATATGCAGGGTGCTCTTTAGCTCTTAGCTCTTTAGCATCTATCTGTTTGTGCTTGAGCCTGGGTTCTACCTGCTGGGTTACCTCACAAGTGTGGCTAGGGAAGATCTACATTAAAAGTCCCTAACTCTAAGCTCAGCCTACACTTTGGGATGCCCAGTAGTCTTTTCTTTCTGAAGTCCCCATGAGTCACCAAAGCAGCATTAACTCTTCTCTTTTGTGATTGGGTTAGACAGTGTATCCGTTAGCTACCGACACAATCATGCTGCATAATAAGCCCCGCTCACAAAAACCTCAAAGGCGAATAATAAGAAACATTTACTTTTGTTCTCTTATCTCCAGTCAGTTGGAGGCTGAATCTTAGCTTCAATTTAGGTCTCCATCACCCATCACATGTCTCTCATTCTTCTGGGGCCAGGAAACTATCTTGGGCAAATTTGATAGAATAGCTTGCTTTGGCTTTTATACTTCTATACTGTTCATTCTGTTCAAATCCTATTGGTTAAAAAGGGGCTCAGGACCAAGCCCAAGACCTGTGGGGCAAAGAACAAATTTATTCCCCATAATCTAAAAGGGAGGGGTCAACACCACATGGATACTGTGTGATGAGCCATGAAGGAGTGCCAGTCTATGTTTTAGGCTCCTGGTAAGGTGTATTTGTGCTCTATCAGAAGTGCTAAGGATGACTTTGAACTTCTGATCCTCCTATCTCCATTCCCCGAGTGCTGGGGTTGCAAGTGTGCTCCTTCATGCTTAGTTTCTGAAATGCTGAGGATTAAACCGAGATCTTTGTATGTGTTAGGTGTGGTGGTTTGAATGAGAATGACCCTCATAGGCTCATATGTTTGAATGCTTGGACACCAGTTGATGGTACTGTTGAGAAAGGATTAGGAGGTGTGGTTTTGTTAGAGGAGGCATATCACTTGGCATTTTAAAAACTCATGGTATTTCCAGTTAGCTCTCTCTCCCTGCCTCATGCCTATGGTTCAGATGTAAGTGCTCAGGTAATGCTCTACCACCATGCCTGCCTGCCACCACACTCCCTGCAATGGTGATGATGGACTCAACCTCTGAAACTGTAAGCCCCCATTAAACTGTTTCTTCTATAAGTTGCCTTGGCCTTGGTATCTCTTCACAGCACTAGAACAGTGACTAAGGCAGTCCTGGAGATGCTTAATGTTCACCTCGGCAGTTCTGAGGAAAGAGTGTAATGAAATGTAAGGTGTGTAGGTAGCCTGCTTGACACAGCCACAAGCCCTAGCTCTGCAGTGGGCAGGAAAGTCATTCCTGGCAAACTTTTATTACTGTTCAGTGTTGGAGTCTGTTCAAGTCATAATGACTCACGCTTCTCTGCCCTCCAAGGAATAACATTACTTAGAAGAGAGCATCACTTGCAGAGGCACAGGTCTCTCCATGCCATTTGCTTCTGATGGACCATCAGGTCACTTCTAATATGGTCTAGACATCTCTCCTAATTGTGGACTATTCTAAGTCCCATTCCTACACCCTCAATCCTAACTCTGTTCTCGACACATTTCTCAGAAATGGTAACCAGTTTCAGAAGTGGCACCCCATCATTTTCTCACTGTCTTTGGCCTATATTCATGGAGAATCTTCCACAAGGGCATGGACACATCTCAGGAGGGATCATGGGTGACATGATCCTATGAGCAAGACTGTTGGGGTATGGTGAGTCCTTCTGCATGTCCTAACCTCTTCCTTGGATGAAGCTTGGTCACTTTGAGGACTTTGATACTTGGGATGCTCTTTTGAGTCCCCACATCTTGGGAACATGTTTGTTCTGAAGCCACTGAGAAGTTACAAGTGAAGCATGGCAACCAATCAGAGATAATTGAGGGTGTGGTTAAGCTGAGAGTAACCTTCAGAGTTTAAGTTTCCAAGTTAGCCGGGTCTGTATTCATACCACAAGGGCTCCACTGAGGCAGAGCTGAGACTGGGATCATGGGGGAAGGAGCCATATTTGCTGAGGCCATAGCATTGTTATTTACAATGTTGCACCTGACCTCTTCAATAACCCCATCACTGGCCACTAGGGTTTAGTGCTGGAAACCATAGACTTTGGAGCTTCTAGGCTTCTTCACCTCCCAGGTATATGAGCTGGGAATGTCTCTGGGCCTCAGTTTCCTCATCTGTAGCATGGTGGTAAGAGATATCTCAGCCCTAACATGCAGTATTTCTGTAAGGATAAAGTGATCTGACCAATGTGGTGGACATATTCTGACCTAGTGTCCCATGGTCCCTACCTTGAGGTGCCCATGCCATTGTGGGAGATTCTCCATGAGTATTGACTGAAGATAGTGAGAAAATGATGGGGTGCTACCTCTTGAGGCTGTGGGGTCACCTTGCTTGCTTTCTCTTGCTCTTTTTCTTGCTCTGGTGCCAGCCATTTGTGTTGACTAGTTGCCTACCCACTTAGGAAGGAATGAAAGCTAGCCCTGGTTGGTAGACAGCTTGAACAATGCTCTCATCCAACAGCAGCAAGGAATCAAATCCTGCCAAAACACACACGAGTGATCTTGGGAGCCCATCTTTCCCCGCCAGATCCTTCACCTGAGGCCTAAATTGTACTCTCTGAGACTGGAGCAGAGGATGTGGGTGGCCTTGTACAAATTCCTAACCCAGAGAAACTTTGGGCTAATAAATGTCTGTGGTGCCTAGAGCAAAGCAAATCCTATCAATATTGACTGTCTTTATTATTAACAGAGCCATGTGTCATCTCAGGATGCACTCTGAGAAATGCTAGGCTAGGCAATTCCATCATTGTGTAAACATTACAAAGTGCACTTATACAAACCTAGCTTGGATAGTCTACTATATGCCTAAGCTCAGTGGTATAGCTCATTGATTCGGGGCTTCAGGGATGCCCAACATGTCACTATACTAAGTACAGTAGGTAGCTTGACTACAATGGTGTCTCTGTAATTCTTCATGTTTGTCTTGATCAAAAACAACTGTGGGAGGAAAGAGTTTATGTATCTTACAGGATACAGGCTGTCATCAAGGGAAGCCAAGGCAGGAACCAAGACCAGAATTGAAGCCAAAATTCTGGAGGAATGCTGTTTACTGGCTTGTCCGTTTTTGTTTTGCTTTGTACTTTTAAATACAGCCTAGGTACAACTGCCTGGGGATGGTTCTACCCGAAGTGCGCTAGGCTGCCTACGCCATTAGCAATTAAGAAACACTCCACAGACATGTCCACAGGCCAGTGTGGTGGAAACGGTTCCTCAGATGAGGCTTCCTCTTCCCAGATGACTCTAGTGTGTGCCAAGTTGGTAAAAACTCACCAGCACACTGTCCAAACAGGTTTGTTCACCCCAGCACCACAACACACGCATGGGAATGCATCAAACCACAGTGTCATCACTGCTACCTTGTGACTAGGGGATAGGGCATTTCAGCTCCATTTTAGCCATTTTGGACCACCGTCCTACATGAAACCCATCTTTGACTAAAATGGTCTGGGACGAGAGACGACACTTGTGTTTCACAGATGAGAAAAATGAAGCATGAGTAGCAGTGCTTAGTTCCATTTTTCCCCCTGAGGAAAATGAAGCCCAGACTCACACAATAAAAATGTAGCAGGATGTAGGCTCTTCTGTGCTGTCTCACTCTGCTGCATTTTGAGAGTGTCACTGTCAAAAAGACCTTACTCCTCGGGAGGGGGACAGGTTTCAGTGAGATGCCTTGGAGAGGGAAGAACGGACCCTCGAGGCTTCACAGGGTAAGCGTGGGCTGGAGAGGTAGTCCTTCAATGGGAAAGGAAGAGTAATAATGACACTTGGACTTAGAGATTCTACCTCTTCACCAGCTGCTCTAACCCTAGCACTCAGAGGTTTCACCTATACTTTTGCATCCGGGGTGAGCCTAATGACCCCATCCCTCCCTGGGCCACAGATCTCTCCCCATTATCCCTTGCCCATCCCTCCCAAAGCTGCAAACTTTCAGCATCCTAGGCATTATGTCTATAGCTGATGGCTGCTTTGCCAAGCAGTCAATTAGCATTACCAGGGGCTGTTGCATTTCCAATTTTCCCCTTCTACCGAGGGACCAGAGGGCTTTCTCCCTGCTTTTCAAAACCAGATCTCCTGTCTTGGCTTTGGGCTCCTCAGCACACACCACTGTTCTGGCTGATTTGGTCCCGTGGTCTTATGCCAATTGCCTTCAGTCTGTGCTCCCACTGTGCCTCTGCCTAGTCAGCTTTTGAACAGTGCAGGTGTGCAAGAGCTCAGTTCAGCAACTGTCACTCTTCCGGTCGCTGAAGGCACTGTCTTTATAAAGGTGGAGGCAAACATCTCTCCCAGCAACAGGGAAGGCAAAGCTCCTTCTCTACATATCAGAGGAAACTCTGACAGTGCAGCCAGGAGCGGGACCTACTTCACCTGTCTCTAGTTCTTGGCCCAGAATTCTCAACTTGTGTGTGTCACAATTACCTTGAAGCCTCCTTAACATATAGATTTTTCTATTTCTTGGCCTGATTTTTTTTTTTTTTTTTAGTTTCTGATTCAGGTGGCTTTGAAAATGTGTATTTCTGCCAAGTTCCCAGGTGGGGCTGGTCCACACTCTGAGAAGCTGCGCTTCTCCCACTCTTGAGCCTGTCTGGTGTGTGTGTGTGTGTGCGCGTGCGTGCATGTGTGTGTGTGTGCATGTGCGTGCACACGTGCATGTTCCTCCCATCATCTGAGGACCCAGGGTGCAGAGAGACAAGTGGAGAAGTTCATCCACAATGAATGCCATCAAGTATTTCCTTGTTTATACCTTGCTGTGAGCATTGTCTCTTGTCATCTTCCCCACTGCCCTTGAAGGAAGGTACTGTTATTTCCCCATTTTACAGATGGAGAATCTGAAGTAAGGCCAATGACCAACAGTGGCAGAGCACAGTGCTAACCAGTTGTTGATCTGGGATGGTCATAAAATATTCATTGATTCATTCATGACAAATACACTAAGAAAATATTAAGCCTTGACTACATTACTAACCCTGTTTTATGTCCTCATGACACAACAATGGACAGGATGAAGTACATGCTGCTCTTGTGTAGCTTAAATTGAAGCGGGTGTGGGGGGGAGACAATGATTGGTATATTTAAATATGCACAAGACATTTTGTGCCTGCATGTGGTGTGTGTATGTGTCTGTATGTGTGTGGGGGTGTGTGTGTATGTGAGGCTAGGACAACCTCTGGTGTCACTCTCAGAACTCTGCCTACCTCTTGTGAGATAGGGTCTCTCAGTGAATCTGGAGCCTGTGAGCGCCAGGGATCCTCCTGCCCCTGCCTCTTCAACCTTGGCATTATAAGAACATGATACCATGCCTGGCATTTTTGCCAGGGTCCTGGGGGTGAACTCTGCTCCTCATGCTTGCAAGGGAAGTGCTTCACCATGCTATCTTCCCAGCCTACACAAATTTTGATCAAAGGTTCCATTGTGGCATACACCGAGGGAAGATTTGACTGAGTGAAGTCAGGGTTTTAGGTGGATCATCTGGTAGGATATGGTCTGTGTGGTTCTTGCCTCTCTACCGTGTTTGTGGGTTAAACCAATAAGCAGGAACCCCTGTTTTTGGAGATAAAGCAGAGTCTGGGGAAAGCATAGTGCTGGCATTATTAGCTCCACCAAACACAACCTCCCCAAACCTCAAAGTTCCTCTTCACTGAGGGGTATTTTTCTGCTCTGGCCGTGGCAGTTTGGAACCTCCTGGGTGAAGATCATTTGACATTTGTTGCCTCATCAAACTCATTTCCCAGGGCTGGGCAGTAATGGTGCACACCTTTAATCCCAGCACTCAGGAGCAAAAGCAGGTGGATCTCTGAGGTTGAGGCCAGCCTGGTCTACAGAGCAAGTTCCAGGACAGCCAGGACTACCCAAAGAAACCCAGTCTTAAAACAAAGCAAAACAAACAAAAACAAAACTCACTCCTAGGCTGAGCAGGTGAAGGGGACAGCCATAGCTTAATCTCCACCCAGCTCATAAGGGGTCCTCACACACGTGGCATGTTGAAGTGTCATTATCATCACAGTAGCCTTCCAGTTCTCCCCATCCCTTATCGACATACAGTCTTAAGTTCACTGAGCACTGTCAGGTTTGCTCAGTGTCAGGAGCCGGCTGTTAGGCCACTCCATGAAAGTATTGAGTGGATCTGTAAACAAAAACCTTCATTCCTGCCGTGTGAGGCAGGATGCCTAATGCTTAGATTTCACTAAGTGTTGGAAAGCTGGGTAGATGCATGGATGAATAAATGAGATATTGCCTGGTCCTTTATTGCCCTGATCTGCCACAGATACTAGCAATGCCTAACAGGAGGCACAGGGCTCAGCTCAGGACTCAGCCTGGCTGTGGGGAGGAGAATCCAGCTGCAGCATCCTGCTGCTTTCAGCACGGTATGCACAGAGGAAGAAGCAGTTACCTCAAGTCCCTGTGAGTGATGAGCCCTGCTCACGTCAGTAGTCACTGAACTTCCATCTTCATATATTCCCTCTCAGTAGGTGTGACTGCCTGTCTTAGCTTCCCAGTTGCCTCCAGTTCCCAGCATAGATTGACTTTCTTTGAGTCAATTCTTTTCCAGGAACCCAGGGGCATGCCTGGGTCTGTCTACTGTGTGTCTCTATCACAGGAGCAGAACCCTGCCTGATGTCAGCTGCCGGCTGCCTGGACCTTTTAGAATCACAATGCCCAGGGCTCCTGTCACTTCCTTGGATCAAGTACATGTTGGATCCATTATATTCAGCCCAAGGCTGCACTGGCACTAGAACCAGTCATTCTCCATCACCTGCCAAATTAGACTCAAGATACAGTCACCATGGGCTCAATGTCTCCCCCTTTTACTCAATGACCCACTGAGGCCTCAGGTTTTTGGGTACAGAGGCAGCATCAGTTCTCATCTTTGGCCCATGTTCTCATCTTTAATATAGCTAATGAACGAGTCTCCTTCTGGGCCTACGAGGGTTTGGTGAACATTTCTTCCTCTGCTCACTCTGGGCCAAGCCCTTGCCCTACCACCCTGACCTTCTGCAATCTGATACTGTAGACATTTTGTCCACCTATTCTCTCTACTCCCCACTGCACATTCCAACCAGACCCCTGTGGCCTCACTAGCACAGTAAGCCATTTCAAACAAAAATCCAATTTTGCCAGCATCTAATGTATTCTAACTAATCTGCTCACAGGTGCCTTTGGCAATCCCACTGAGGGAAGTTGCTTAAATATTTTAAGAAGCAGTTAATGTGCTAGTTAACTGCCCAACTGAGTGTCAGACCGCTAGGGTTCAAACCCTGGTTCTGTCACTTACTAGCTCTATTTCCTAAGGCAAGGTACTAAAACTCTCTGGGGATTTGCTTCCCCATACATAAAATAAGGATAATAGCATTACTTGCTCCCAAGGCTTTCAGGAGAACAAAATGAGTCAATATATAAAAACGGTTACAAAGAAATAGTAGTACATAAGTAGTTTATAAGTAAGTGTAATCAAATACATATTAATTGCCACAAGGAACATTTTTATTTCATCCAAGCAAGACCTACTGTGTGCCAGACCCTGAGAAAAAAAGCAACCCAACAACAACAAAACAACTGAGATATATTCTTGGGTTCGTCATGAAGGAAGCAGGTCCAGACATATACCATTCCAAGGAAGGAGACTCGGGGTGCGTAAATGAAGTCAATAGGGTGTTCCGTTGGGTTTTGTCAACAAAACACAACTAGATATGTATGGGAAGAGGGAATATTAATTGAGTAGGCAAGTCTGTGGGACATTTTCTTGATTATGTTTGATGTGGAGAGCCCAGCCCATTGTAGGCTATGCCATCCCAGGGAGGTGGTTGTGGATAGTATCGGAAAGCAGGCTGAGTAAGCCAGAGAGAGCAAGCAAGAAAGCAGCATTCCTGCATGGTTGCTTCTTCAATTCCTGCCTGCAGATTCCTGCTCTGAAATCCTCCTAGGGTGGATTGTAAGCACCATGGTACAATAGATCTTTTCCTTTCAAGTTGTTTTTGGATGTGATGTTTTATCACAGCAAGAGAAGGCCAACTAGTACCCGGGACAGGGTGGGAGGGGGGAGTGGAATGGAGCAGATGAGGCTCCTCCCCTCCACAGACTTTCTTCAAAATTTTCCCCTGTCCCTGCTCTTCATCCCCTGGCCCTCTTTTCCTAGACATAGGTCATCCTGTGGTCTGTGACTCATCTTTGGGGCAGCTTGGGCCCGAAGGGTATTTTTTTTCTCTCTCTCAGATGTTTATGGATAAACTCTAGCTACTTCCTGCCTCTCAGTGTTGCTCATGGCTCATGTCAGATCTCTCTCAACATTTACTTCTCCCTGCTCATTTTCTCATTGCCTTCTTCAAGTCAGCCCACTTCTGTCACCCCCATGACACCCTCTACCTCTTGAGTCCTTTAATAAAGTAGATTTGTCTTCAGCTGCTTCCTAAGAGAAGTTTGGGGAATTAATTCTACCTTGGAGATGATTCAGCCACCCAGTAAAGCTGTCTGCCTGTGGAAAAATGACCATATCTGCTCACACAGAAAGTTCTGGATGCTGGACCACCCACGTAAGCTCGAGAGACAGGAAGCAACGTCTCAACAAGAACTTTCAAACACTCAAGGATTTCATTATCATGAGGTGTTCCTAAGACATAGCAGACATCTGACAGGGAACAGTAAAAGCTTGTGATACCTCTGTTGTTGGCAAATGAAGCCTGAAGCCCAGGATAGACCATCCTTTCTAGAAGTTCCCTAGTGGGAAAAGGATGGGAGGAAAAAAAAAACGGTGAATTAGAAAGATGGAAAGAGGGCTTTTTGTGTATGTGGAAACTTGAGCATGTGACAATCTAGAAGCTGGGACGATGGGTAGTGAGATCTGAGAGATGGGTGCATGGGGTGGGTGATTGGAAGGGTAAAATTCTTCAGCACGGAGGACAAGACTGAGAAATGTATCCTGCATGTCATCCAGGAAGAGGGGAAGGGAAGCTGCAGGTTTAATAAATCCTATTTATTCAGGACTCACTGTCCCATGGTTGATAGTTAATCTTAGTTGCCAAATTGACTGGATCTGGAATTAACAGAGACATGCTTCTGGGCAGGTCTGTGAGGGTGCTTCTAGAAAGGATTAACTGAGGGCAGAAGACCATTCCCCTACCACCAGAAGGTGCTGTCCAACATGCAAAGAGGTCTAGAGGGAAGGTAGAGCTGTGTTGCCCTGTCTGCCTTTGCTCCTTGCTGTTGAGTTCATTGCCTCTGTTGCTGCTGCCACCGCTGCCATCAGAGCTCAGCTTCCAATATGGACCGAAGACCAGGGAATCCTCCAGGCCTTCAGTACCAGTTTGGGACTGCTGAGACATTTGAACAGTGACCAGTCTCTCAGTCTCTCCAGCATGCACACAGCCTCTGTTGGACTCTCCAGATGGTAACGTATAAACCAGCCTAGTAAATCCCTTTGGTACTGTACGTTCATGTTATCTGTTCTGCTCTTCTAGAGAACCCTCATACATGCATAATACGGCTCCAGACACCATGTCTAGAACTTCACACGGCATCCTCGCACACCTGGGAAGGCACTGCTGTGTCCTCATTTTCCAGATGAAAGCTCTGAAGGTCAAGAAGGGTGAATGACTTCCTCAAGGTCCCAGAGCTGAAACAGGGCACAGCCAGGACTCCAGAAATCATGCTGCCACTAATTTACATTCACTTTGATGGGTGCTTCCTTTAGCAAAGGGATAATCATTGCTAACATCAGTGCATATTCGTGCTAGACACTATAGCTTATGTGTGGTAACTCATTTTCCAGCAGCTCCGTAAGGAGCAAGATCATCCTGCCACCCTCATTTTGTACATGGCAGGTCTTACCTCGGGTCACTGCATTAGTTACTTTAATGTTCCTGTGATAAAATACCCCGACAAATAGCAAATTAGGAAGAAAGGGGTTGTTTGGATTTACAGTGCCAGAGAAGGTAACAGTCTGTCATGGCCGGGAGGGCATGGCAGCAGGCGCATGTGGCCAGCTGGGCAGGAGGAGGTGAAGTGATTTCATCTACACGCAAGAAGCAGAAAGAGAACCGGAAGTAGGGCCAGGCTGTAACGCCTCAATGCCTGCCCACAGTGATGCACTTCCTTCAGGAAGACTCTGCCTCCTTAAAGTTCCCTAACCTTCCTCAAACAGTGCCAACAACTGGGGAGGAAGTGTTCACATACTTAAAGAGAATAAGGGGTGTTTCTTATTCAAGCCAGCACAGTCACACAATAATTAAGAGAATCCACTGTGGGTATTGGTGAGTAGACTCCAGATCTCAAAATTTAACCCTGCATTCTCTGTTCTTTCCTTGCAAAAGAAGGCTGTATAAAATGGGAGCAGAGGTGAGGAGGTTTCCCTGGAGACGGAGGTGAACGTGTTGGAGTGGTATAAGGAAGGCAGGCTTCAGGAAGTGGGCGTGGTCCTGCTTTAGGAGAGTAAAAGAGATATGGAGAATTCATCCCACAAAGTGTGACATGGATAAGGGACAAAGCAGAAGGTGGGCAGGGAGACAGATTCAAAAGGAATTTCCCTGTGTCCATTTGAAGTTTCCTTCAAAGTCTTCAGTAGGGAGTTGGGCAGAGATAGTCTAGGCATGCATGGGTATTCAGCATTGGAGGTGGACCTGTGGTCCAAATCTCAGGCACTGAGAACTGTGAGGGTCTGAGGACACCACCTTAGCCTTGACCACATCTGATGGATAAGGAAGTTTGCTCTGAGAAGACATACTGTGGCATTGAAGAGTCTGTCCATTTAGGGTTGGAGTTTACTGGCGTGGTGTTCTTCCGCAACTGCGTTTTAACCTAAATACCAATAAATAAGCAAATAAGCAAACAAATGAGAGAAAGACCTCCAAGAATGTATCCATGGGGGCTACATGGATGGTATCACAGAGAACTTGCTGGTCTTGGTATAGCTGATACCTGGTCACCACCCATGTCAGAGGGTTACCTGGGCATAGGTTCCCCAGTGGGAAGGGTCTTAAGCATTTTGAGAAACTGTGCCCTTGAGGCTGTTGACTATTCATGACCTTTAAACTCTCACGAGGAAGAGCAGACCCTTCAGAAGAGGCCCTGGTAAGAAAGACCCAGATTTACTCATGTGATCAATGTTGCTTCCTGCATCTCACCACTATCCCATCTTATGTTAATTCTTTTTCTGGGTATCCCACCTCAACTCTATACTCTTTTGTCTCCATCTCTGGTGACAGATCTCATGGACTTTGGTGGCATCACAAATTCCTGTCGTTTTGGTCAGGACTTGACCCACCTGTGCTGTGACTCTGCCCTAGTCATTGGAGTTGGAACTCAGAGTCTTCAGCATCCAGCATCCACAGGGTATCAAAATAAGCAGTGTGGGTTCCAAGAAGGGCTTGGGTAAAGTTTGATCCCTGGACCTGTGGACAGCTGTGGACAGCCATAAGGGCAGCAATTGTTTATTCATAGTTGTCCCCTGGGGTAGAGCCTCAGGGGTTTTGCTCAGCTCTTGTTAGCTGGGAAGACAGCAGAGCTCAGCTATATCCTTGAAAGAAATCCCAGATGTAATGGCCAGAGGAGGCCGTGTGCAGGGCTGCACCCAGAGAGCTCAGAGGACTCATTAGAGCTCCATCCTGCTCTGATAAGTTGTTAGTTAAAAGTCTACCTGGAGGGGCTTTTATTGCACCCTGTGGAGAAGTCTTCCCTCCTGCTAGGAGTGCATATGGGGAGGAAGGATTTTATAGATGGTATAAATGGCTAAGCATTTTGAACCATTAGTTATTCAAGCCTTACATAACTGTGCTCTTTGGCCCTATAGATATCCAACCCTTTGCTGGCTGTGTGGTGATCATAGGAAGGATGTTTGGGCAGAACTGAGGATTAAGCATTGTGATGATAACAGTGGTAGGGATAGTAACAAAAAAAAATAAAACTGATGGAGCATCTAGAAGCACCTGCGGTGGGCCGAGCAATAGTTCCCTAAAATATCCAGGTCCTCATTCCCAGAACCTGGGCATGTTGCCTTAAATAGCAAAAGGGACTTTAGAGATGCAGTCAGGTGACAATGTTTGAGAAGAGGAGATGGTCCTGCCTTACCTATTTGTCTCTCAATCTGATCCTAAGCATCCTTATGGGGACAAAGGGAGGAGGCACAGAAGAGAAGGGTGGATGACAAGATAAGCAGAGGTCATAGATGTGGCCACAAGCCAAGGAATGCCATAGTCACCAGAGGGAAGGAATTGATTCTCTTTTGGAGTTTCTAGAGCAGTGGTTCTCAACCTTCCTAATGCTCTGACCCTTTAACACAGTTCCTTATGTTGTGGTGACCCCCAACCATGAAATTATTCCATTGCTGCTTTATAGCTATAATTTTGCTACTGTTATGAATCATTATGTAAATATCTGATGTGCAGGATATCTGATATGGGACCCCTGTGGAAGGGATGTTTGACCCCAAAGGGGTCATGACCCACATGTTGAGAACCCGAGAACTGCTTTTCTTGAAAGAACAGGCCTGCCAATATCCTGATTTGCGCCCTGTAACTCAGGACTCTAAGTGAACCCATTTCTGATGTCTGAAGCCTTGTGATTGGGGTGACTAGTCACAGTGACAATAGGAAATGAAAGGTTCACTCCTCCTCCATTAGCTCCTTTTGTCCTCATCCACCTATGAACCATCTATTATGATCCCTGTTTACAGATGAGGAAACTGGCTCAGAAAAGCCAAGCGACTAGCTCAAGGTCACAGTTATAACCTAGAGGTTGCACCAGGGAGGTCCACGAGGTTGGAGTTTGGCCCTAGTATAGACTATAGTGTAGGCTCTGATATAGGAGAGGAGAGGTAGGTAGCGTGGGGTAGAGGTCCTGATGCAGAATCTGCCAGCCTTCCAGAGGGTGATGTACATCAAACACTGAGTGAGCATCCCTGGTCTGACTAAGTCAATGTTGAAGGTACACTCTTTGGGGATGCTCACCGGGGATGGGGTTTGTGCATGATGCAGTCTTTGAGTGAGAGGGGCAATGTGCTCCTCAGTCAGAGAAGATACTGCTAGCCCCTGCCTGAGGGGTAAAGGAAGCAGGACATCTCACCCAAGACAATGATAAGGAATAGAGTTGGTAAGAGCCAGGAGAGATAGCAGGGCCAAGGGCAAGTGTTAGAAGATTGGGGACTGGACTCCAATCCTGAGAAAACTGAGCTGCTAAGCCAACACAGATTCCAGTTGCTTGGTCTGCAACTGATCTTCAGGGCCTGGAAAAAACTTGGGAAGTTGGGGTTACATGGATGCCCAGAGTTCCAGGCTATCAGATTCCCCACTCCACCTCTAGTGTCCATCTAAGCTGATCAACCTGCAAGGAAGAGTGGAGGGCTGGGTGGGAGGGTATGTGCTGGCAGCAGAGTCCCCCAGAATGAATGCTCAGCTTTCGCCATGCCAAAGGGTCCAGAGTGCTGGCACAAAACCAGTAGCATTAATGTCATTAGGGAACTTGGCAGGAATGCAAATTCTCAGGCCCCACCCCACACCTACTGAATCAGAAACTCTGGGACCCAGCACTAGTTCTGCAGGTTTCTGTTGCCTGCTTTGGCCTGGTCTGCCCAGTGGGATCATAGGGCTGCCCTGGCCAGGCAGTGGCTAAGCTGTTCATCATTGCATTAGGTCATCCTTGGCATGAAAGCAGGCTTTCCCCACTTCGGAGAAGAGAATTCCCCCCAGCATCCAAGTATCTCTTTTCACTAGAGTATTTGAGTTACACAGGACTGTGGGAGGAGCTGGGAAATCAGATATTAACTAGACCTTGAAATACATATTTTCCCCAAATGGTTGCATAGTCTTTATTTAAATGGAATGCATTTCTAGCTAAATTTGGTGGCTCATTCGTAGGAAACCCAGCAGAACCTTGACTTCTGGGAGTCTCAATGATTGAAGCCATGTTAATATTAGCCGCTGGTTGAATCACAGAGAGAAAATCGACAAACTCATTCTCTTTGGGCAGGGTTGGGAGGGGAGAGCTCTCAGCTGGGCTAAGAATCCGCCTGTGCTAGTGCTCTGTCTGGGTGATTAATGGCATCAGACCTCTGTGCCCTCTTTAGCGTCCAGTCAGTGGCCTCAGGAAACCCCAGTAGCATTGGGCTTGTTTATGTGAAACAGCTCCCAAGGACTGGAGACAGAATATCAAGCCACTGGGGTAAACGGACGATGAAGGCAAAAGACAGCAACTCCATCTTTCCTCCCCAGCCACGCAGCTGCCTGCAGCCTCCTGCACCATGAAAAAATCATGAGTTGACTTCATTAAGGCCTTGTGGTCTTTCCCCCACTGACAGCTTGAAAAGAGTGCTCTCATCTGAACAGAATGGGATCAGAAGCCACCGGAGCACAGACATCACAGAAGAAACCCAGGAGGAAATGCTGAATATGAAAATGAGGGTGGTGGGGCGGGTTCCTTTCTCTTTTCTGGGGTCTTGAGCATACACAGTAGCTGAGATAAACTTAGCTATGTCCAGTTCACCCCAAGGCAGCATCCTGCCTTAAGGCCCCTGCTCAACTTTCTAGAACCCAACTTGGTTGCTTATTTTGATGGGATTTGGTCAGATTCTTGATATCTATTTAGCTTCTGCAAGGCCCAGAGGTGTCCACAGCCATAACATGTGGTCCTCTTGAGACCTTTCTCCAAGGTGGTATTGGCATCCTTTTTATACAAACAGAAGCTGGCAGTGTGGATAGGTAAGTCATTCAAGGTAACCCAGAGCTGAGGCCACATCCAGGAACCAGGACTGCCTGATCTATGAATCAATGAGATACAGGCTCAGAAGCTAAGAGCTTCAGTTTCAAGATCCAAAGGCAGGGCTGGAGAGATGGTTCAGTGGGTAAGAATACATGCTGTGCAATCCTGAGGATCCGAGTTCAGATCCCAGCCCTCACAGGGGAAAATGACAGGCACTAGCTCTCACACACCTGTAATCACAGCACTGTGCAGGTAGAAACTGGAGAGACTGCCAGCCTAGTTCCAGGTTCAGTGAGAGACCCTGCCTCAAGGGAATAAGGTGGAGAGTGATAGAGTGGGATGCCTGAAATCCATCTCTGGCCTCTGTGAGCACACAGGCTCGTGAACCTATACATGAATGCTTGCTTGGGCGCGTGCGCATGCACACACACACACACACACACACACACACACACACACACACACACACACACACTCTGATAGCCACTCAGAATCTTGGCCTACAGATCTCTCATTCATCAATGAAAAAAATATAACTCTCAGCTTCTACAAAGATTTTTTTTTAAAAAATAATGCATACAGTTAAGAATAAGTCAAATACCAAAGGGCTTATTATAATGAAAAAGAACAGCCTTTGATCTGACCATTTTAAATTCCTAGGTCCTTATGATATTCATGCCAGTGTTTTATCTCCACTTTTACGCCAGAAGGTACTTGTTTCTCGACTTGTTCTCATGTGACAGCTCCCTAACTCCAGCATCCTAATTTCATCCCATCAATTTTTTTTTTTACTTAAATAAGTCACCAGGACTTACTATAACTGCACTTCCCTTCTTGATGACGTGTGGGTGGGTGGGGTGTGTGTATGTGCCTCAGTGCATGGGCCCATCCTCATATGCCTGAAGGCTAAAGGCAGATGTTAGGCTCCTACTCTTTCACTCTCCATCTTATTCCTTTGAGACAGGGTCTCTCATTGAGCCTGGAGCTAGGCTGGCAGCCAGCGACTCACAATGCTGTAATTACAGGCATGTAATCCTCACTCAGATTTTTTTCATGACCTCAGGTTCCCAAACTTGCTCCACAAGTGCTATTACACACTGAGCCTTCTCCCCATCTCAAAGTTACTAATTTTCTGGCTATTTCACTTGTGATTGTCCTACTTCTATTTCTTGAAATTTATTGAAATCAATTAGATGCCTTGCCTTGTGGGAGGAGAGAATTAGTTCTCCAGTGACAGTTCTCCCATCTCTATCCCTGGCTCCACCATGCCAATTTCATCTTAGAGATGCCTTTTACTTATTAATTACTTACCGATTAGTTTTTTTTAAATAAATTTCATTATATCCCATTTTATAGTTCCCCTTTTTGTAATTTCTAGAGACCTCATTACACAAAAGGATTCCCCCTTACATATGTATTAATTACTCTACAACCATTCTGCACAGCTAACCTTCAGATGCCTATACTTTGGGTTGAATTCAGTTATTTGATCCCCTGTCTTTCTCTATCTTGGGTTATGCCATAATTTGGTGGGAGCACATCCTACTGTAGTTTATTTATTTATTTAAGAAAGGAACACAAGAAGTAATTTATTTGAGTCTCTCAAGTCTGAGAATACTTCTATCCTGACAAAGTTTATAATTTGGGTGCATATAAAATTCAAGCCTGAAAATCATGTTTTATTTCATTGTGCAATAGGAAGCCTTCACAGACTTCATCCTGCTCTTGGGAACTTAAATAAATGCCTTTCCATTTGTTATTTTTCATATCATATTTTTTTTTTACCTTTGAAGGCTTTTATGATTTCCCTTCCCCTGGTGTTCTGGAAACCTGTTTAAGCCCCGAAGAAGAAGATACAATTTAGTTACAGGGAAATCTTGTTTTTAAACAAGGTTTGTTTTATTTTTTATTTATGTATCTCTCTATGTCTGCAGGGGTCCATGTTGTGCCGGAAGAGTCCAGAAGTGGGTGTTGGAGGGGATCCCCTGGAGCTAGAGTTGCACGCCATTGTGGGTGCTGGGAACCAAACTCTGGTCCTTTGCAAGAGCAGTGAGGTGGCTCTTCACCACTGAGCCATCTCTCCAGACCACTGGTTATTGGCTGTTGCCTTCTTTTCCCTCTGTGCCTTCTCTGGGTTTTCCACTGGTCAGCTGCTAAAGTTCTGGGTTTCCTATCTGAAGCCCTTGCAATTTTGTCTCTATCTCTCACCTCTATCATTCTCTCCTCTTTTTTCAATAGAATTTGTCTTCACTTTTGAAATTGCTCGTTAGTAAATCAATATCCCTTTTCCTCCCCTATTTCCTGTAGTTATTTTTCACTCTCTTGTTTCTCCACGAACCACACTTTCCCGCCACCCAGTACATTTCTCTAGGACTCCAAGCAGATGTTGATGTTGGTTTTATGTTTTCTTCTTGGTTCCACATTATTTTTATTGTCTTCAGTTCTTTATCCTGGATTTGATATTGCTGATGGATCGGCAGATTTATTTTATTCTTTCTATTTCATGCTTGAGTCTTTTGTCGAGTGTCTGACGACCTTTGCTTGTTCATTTATGAAGTAGGCAATAAACAAAATAAATAGTTGAAATGCTCATTTCTGGGGCTGAGGCGACAGATGATCAATTAATGGCCAACTGTTCCAGTAAATTACATTTATACCATGTAAAGAAGGGTACGATGAGTGCATTAAAGTGAGAATGTCCATAGTTACCAATATGAAAATATGCACATGGTCTATTGTTGAGGCAGGGAGCCAGTGTCAATGTAGCAGGTGAAGCTCTCTCCTACTTTTGTCAATATTTTTTGATATCAGGCTTCCTGGCTCCTTCAGCCCTGGCAGACACATTGTCACTAACACCAGGCCCCTGGCCACAGGAACCAAGCCTCCCTGTCCAAGGATACACCAGTCACGTCTGAACCCAGTAGGACACTATCTCTTCTAGTTGCCTTTCTTTTTCAAGACTGTCCTGAGATGTCTGAGCATCTGAGGTCAGGTCCAGTAGCACTGGGACCTGGTAGAGGAAGACAGAGGTGCCTGTTAGAGCCTGCTGCAGGATCACCTGCCCAGGTCTTGGTTCCTATCATGGGCTCTTTTGTTCCTGGCTGTGGCCAAGGTATAAATGCTTGTTTGTTCTTCAGCCAACCGGGCCAACACTGCCTAATGGAGACAACAGCGTCTGGTACAATGGCTCCAGGGCTGCGTAAGAGAAAGAGTCATTTGCTTAACGTTTTGTAACAAAGAGCCCATTCAAAGAGTTTTCCCAAAATAAATAGTCTACTCCTAAGGTCATACCCATCTCTATTCCTTTTAGGACAAAAACTTTTATCTGGAAGCTTTAAGCATTGAGCATTAGGAGAAAACCAGCAAGGGTCCAGAATTTTATCTAGACTTTTGTACACATGTGGACAGTATGTGGACAGTATGCACCAACACGTTAAAAAATGATGATTTCTGAATAGAGGGGGAAGAATTTAAATTTTTTTCTATTGGAAGGAACTGGATAAATGATTCAGTAGTAAAGAACATTTGCTGTTCTTGCAAAGGACCCTGGTTTGATTCTTAGTGCTCATACAGTGGCTCACAACCATATGCAACTCCAGTTCCAGGGGATCCTATTGCTTCTCCTGACTTCCTCTGGCACCAGGAGTGCATGCAGTGTACATACATACATACAGACAAAACATATACACAAACTGAAATAAATCTAAAACAATTCTTTAGGAAGTTCTTTGCTTTGTAAGTTGGTCAGTGTGGTAAGAATGGGAACTATCTCAGGTTGGCCACATGCCCCTAAGAGACCCTGCTACCCTTTCTACTCGTCTTTACCCCCTGGCAGTTGCCTATACTGTGCAATTAGGTCTTTACCATGCTTCAACAAATACATCTACAGTGTCAAAGAAAAAACTGAATCTCCCAGCATTGATTCTAAAGCCCACACAAGAAAGGGGCCGCTGAAATAGAAATGACATTCTCTGACAGTTTTCCCGGCTTGAAGCCCTGCCCCTCTGCCACCTACTGGTGGCTATCAATCCCTATTTAAAGGGCCAACACAGAGAAGCCCAATTCCAGGCTTATGGATAGGGGTGGGGTGGCGTCAGAAAGGCCAGGGTATGTAGAATAGGTGTGGCCCCAGGGCTGAAGCAGCAGTCAGACACCATGTGCCCTCTATCCAGGTGATAAGGGGGCATTAGCAGTGAGATGTCTGAGTGAAGCTGGAAGGTCAAGGGTCCCACTGGACCCCTCCCAGGCCCATTGCAATGACCAGGGTGGTGCAGCTTGACCTGTCACCCACTGCCTCAAGACCTTGAATTCTGGCATCTCGTCCCCTGAAAGAGGAGTTAAGCACAGCTTCCAGACATGCTGATTTCCAGAAAATTTTAGATCATTTTAGCATGCCAGCCTCTCCTAAATAGGTGGGCAGAGCATGGCTCTCAAGTAACCGCCCAGAACTGTGTCTGACCATTGTCCTACCAAGGCTTATCAAAGGGTATAACCTTGATTTCTCCCAGGCTCAGGTCATCCCTGCCATCCTACAGGTGTATGCCAAGTTTAGGGATCAGATGGAGTGTGTAGAAGTCTCAGTGGAGCCTTACACTTGTGCTAGATTCCTCTCTCCTCCTGTCCATGCCCCCCCTTCCTTTCTATCTCCTCTCCTGTTTTCCCAAGCCTGGGACCAATGATGTTGGGATGAAGCAGCCTCTAGCTAACAAATGCTATCAGCATCCTAAACTTAACCCTGTCCACACCTGCCATCCCCTAACCACCAACGGTTCACTCCTGAAGGAACCCAGCTTTCTACCTGAAGCAGCTCTCCTTGGAACATTCTTGTCCCAGGGGTAGGGATGCCGAGGAGGGAACACCTCTGGGAACAAGCCTCAGGCACTGGAGAGGAGTAGTGGGTGAATGGGCAGCTTCTCACTCTCAGGTGTGGCTACTATGAGCATGTTCTACACAATCTGGAGAGTCCCTGTGGGGATGAACGCCTGATCTCCTGCACCAGGAAAGGCTCGTCTCTCACCTGGATTGACTCTCATATGAACTGCTTGCACTGAAGTCCTTGTCTCAGGGTTTGAGGTAATATAGTTCCACTACCTCATACGTGTGTGTATGTATGTGAGCATGCTTGTGTGTGTACGCCAGTGCACAGCAGAGAACAATGCCAATTGTCCTATCTGAGGCTTCCTCTACCTTGAAATTTTTAAAACGTAATTATTTATTTACTCTTTGGGTATTTCACATCACGCACCCAAATCCTGCTTTCCTCCCAGTCCCTCCATACCCATTCCTCACCCTGCAGCATGCCCCCGGCAAAATGCCCCCAAATGAATTAAAACCAAACCAAACAAACAACCAAAAACCTCCTCACACCTGTGTCTTTCCAATACCTCTTCATTCATCCCAATGGCATTGGGAGCTGTGGTGTGTCATACAGTATACCATTTTGTCCAAAATGTTCATTGCAATGAGTCATTGGTCTGGTTCAAGTCTTCTGGCATACCATCACCACTGGATCCCCACTGAAACTACTGGACATCCTGCTGTTGCCCGAGTCATGGGGACCCTGCAGCTATTGTTCTGCAGGACCAGTTCCTTCACACACTCCAGCAGGCCATACATGGGGCAGATAGATGTTAGTTAGGGTGAGCCAACCAAAGGCTTAGGATATGGGTCTGGGTGGTAACTGAGTAGGTTAGTTCCAGCCACTAGGATCACACCCCTTGGGCACAGCCAGCTCTCCTAGTCCATGCCATGGGGGCCAGCTCTCCCATACCTGTGGTGAAGGACAGTGCCATCTCTCCTGAGTGCAGAGACCAGATCCCCTATGAAGGGGGGTTAGGGCTAGCTCTCCAGCTATAGTGTCCAGTTAAGGGCAGAGATAGCTATCCCAGGGCCAGTAAGAAGTGGGACCAGCTCAGCACAGCCCTCAGACTCCAACAAACATGGTTCATAGTAACACAGGCCACAGACACCATCACAGACCCCTCTTGTTTAGGATTTGAAAGGGGCAGGCTTTGATCAATAGTGAAAAGCTGACTGAGCCATGTGTTCATCCTCTTCCTATATTCCATACCCCTGACTGCTAGAAGAAAAGCCATCTTGGTCCCTATCCTCCAAAATTTCTGCTAAATTTGAACTGTAGGACCAGATCAGCCCCTGTCTTCATAAACTTGGAAAGTCCATCTGGGGCTGAGTTTTAGGTCAATCTCTGTGATGTTATACCAGATCCCATGTGCCCTCTGATCCTCTGTAGCCAGAGACAGCTCAGTGTCCAAGGGCTCCTATTTAACAAGGAGCTGTGTATCCATTTGGAGATGCATATGATTTTAAAGTCACAATGGCTTTCTAACTTTGCGATGGTGGGAGAGTTATACTGGTTCAGTAGAAACCATCCTTTATGTTTTGATCTTTTCTTGGGCTATTGATATGTGGTATGAGACTCTCCTGTGATGCTAGGCAACAGCAGAGAGTTGTGCTCCCAGCCAGCCACATGATAATGAGGACAGATGACCAGTACTCTACAACATGCTGTTTGTTAAGCATGGATACTCAGTAGGTGAGAGCTATTTGGTGTATCTTCTTTTTTATTTATGGTACTAGGGGGATTGAAATTAAGGGCATATGTATGCTAGGCAAGAACTCTATCATTGAGCAAAAATTTCAGGCTATTCTTTTCTTTATAGTTGGAGGTAATCTTACTAAGTTGCCCAAGCTGGCCTTGAACTCACTCTGTAACCCAGGCAGACCTTGAATTTGTAATCCTCTTGCCTTGACTTCCTGAGTAGGTAGGGATACTAGGCTTGGCTTCAATGAACTCCTTCCCTTCCCTTCCCTTCCCTTCCCTTCCCTTCCCTTCCCTTCCCTTCCCTTCCCTTCCCTTCCCTTCCCTTCCTTCCCTTCCCTTCCCTTCCCTTCCCTTCCCCCCCCCCTCCCCTCCCCTCCCCTCCCCTCCCTCCCTTCCCCTCCCTTCCCTTCCCTTCCCTTCCCTTCTTTCCCCTTCTTCTGTGTGTGGAAGTTGACATTTGTGTTCCCCTATGAATCCCCACCTTATTTTTTGATACAGGATCTCTCACTGAAACTGGACCCCACCAATTCAGCCATATCTGCTGGCTAGGAAGCCCCAAGAATTCATCTGCCTCTAACTTCCCAGCACCTGAATTGGAGGTGTACACCACTATATTGTATACACACACACACACACACACACACACACACACAGAGAGAGAGAGAGAGAGAGAGAGAGAGAGAGAGAGAGAGAGAGAGAGACAGAGTTTTGAAGTTTTGAACGTGGGTTCTGAAACTCAGACTCAGTCCCTCATGCTTGGGTAGCACACACTTTGACCACTGAGCCATCTCTCCAATCCTGGCATTTTTAACTTACAGTGCTTCCCATTTCAGATGGTCTTCTCCTTGTATGTTGGGGACAATCTGGGTGCATTTCAAGCTCACATCAATATCTGACTGTTGCAGGATTTCCCACCCAGTCCTGCAACTGCCTTGCCCCAAATGAACACTCTGAGACGTATATTAATTATAAAACTGTTGGCTGGTGGTTTGGGCTTCTTATTGGCTAGCTCTGTCTAAATTATTAACCCATTTCTATAAATCCATGTATTTCCACATGGTCTTGGCTTACTAGACAACACCTTGTGCATCCTCTCTTCTTGGGCTCTACATGATGACTCTTGTCTGCCTACACTTCTCAGAATTTTCCTTCTCTGGTAGCCCCACCTATCTGTCCTGCCTGGTTACTAGCCACACAGTGTTTTATTCATCAGCCAATAAGAGAAACACAAATACAGAAGGACAACCCCATCATCTGACTCCTTGAGCTCTCATGTAGCCCTAAAGCTCTCCCCCCTTTTTGCTCCCCCTTCACCTCCCAGAAGACTGAACCCAGAGTGATGACTGCGTGGGCCACAAAGATTTGCCTTCTGAGTTCCAGCTGTATCTAGCCCCTGTGGAATAGCAGCAGATCCTGGGGAGGAAGCTGTGGGGATATATTATCTATGATTTATTAAAGCTTGCCTGAGGATTCAGAAAGCAAAGTCAGACAAAGCTATAGAGATCAGGCAGTGGTGATTCACACCTTTAATCCCAGCAGCCAGAAGCTAGGAGGTGGTGGCATACACCTTTAATCCCAGGACTCAGGATTAAGAGATAGACGGATCTCTATTAGTTCAAAGCCACCAAGACCTACACAAGAATGAAGAGTAATAGAGCTCATGCCTTTGGTCCCTGCACCTGGGATCACAGGCCTTTAATCCCAGCATTAGGGAGGTATTTAAGACAGGAACAGGGCCTCAGAGCTGGCATTCATTCTCCAGCCACATTGAGGATGGGCAGACATTGAAGCTCAGGATTATCCAGACACGCTTTGGAGAGGTTACAGTCTGAGTTTTGAGGGAACCAGGATCATCTTTCATTCTGAAGTAGAGTAAGAGATAGTGACCAGCTGCTTTGCTTTTCTGATCTTCAGCTTGAAGCTTGAACCAAATACCAATCTCTAGGTCTTTATTGTGGTACAGGAAGCAAGTTCTGGTTCCCTTCCCTCTTCCTTTAGGAAAACATACAAGGCTGTACCTTTGCCATCCTATCACAATCCAGAGCCTTTGACCAATGCCGCTGGTTATTTTCTCCTTATTTTCACTTTCTCAACTATAGGTATTAGTTTATGGGAAAGAAAATACCTCAACCCCTAGACACCAGGAATAAGGAAGCAGTTTGGGCCATTTTTATAACACAGCAAAATGAATGTTTCTCTGTTAGAAATTTCAATCGATTGTATTTACTTCCTTGTATATCTATATGAAAAGCCCCCTTTTCAAGATTTTTCTCTTTTCTCCTCTCTCTCTTTAACCAGAATTGCTGTGAGCTATCCCAAGGGCCTGACATCTAGCTGGAGGATGCATGTGAAATTGGTATCTTGCTTTTTAAAATGTAACTTCTCTTTAAAAAAAAATCAATGGCTTCATTGTGATACGTTTCTTAGAGACTAGATCAGCTTTTAGTTAATAAATATCAACTTTGAGTTCCCAGTACATTCAGATATTTTGAGTTTTTGAGGGATGGGACCCTCAAAATTTCTTGTTGAAGCACCTGAGAAATACTGTCAGGTCTCTTCCTAGGTTGGTATATAAGGATTTAAAGTGCAGAGTAGGTGCTTAATGATTTTGTGGGGGCGATGCTGGCTGTTTTCCATTCTTCTCACCATTGTGAACAGGCACAACCCGCTATAGTTTGGAATGTTGCCTGTGCCCAAGACACAGGGGAACTGAGTCACAGTGTTACTGAGTACCTGTGCTCACCACCAAGGTTGCCTATGTACACAGCATCCAAAGTTTTCCCCCCATCCTTTCTCTTACCATCAATCTTTTTGAAATACTTATTTATTTTTCATATATGTGTATGTGCCTAGGGATTTGTATGTGTTCCAAGGGTGTGCAAGTGTCCACAGGGGTCAGAAGCAGGTGTGAGATCCCCTAGAACTGGAGTTAACTGCATTTGTGAGCCTCCATCTGGGTTCTGGGAATCCAACCTGTGCCCTTTGCAAGAGTGACAAGTGTCTTTAACCTCTGAGCCACCTCTCCAGTCCCCTTCACTGTCAATTTTCATGTGGAAATGCAGAATCCCCATTTGGGGATTTGCTGACAGATGGAAGCCAGGGACTTCTGTGGACTCCCATCAGGCTGGACTGCCACAGCGTCCTCTGACACATTCCTGACTATTATGGGCTGGATGACACCAGCTTCAGCATGCATCATCCAGGGTGTGAACTGGAAGGGCCCCTGCCTACAACCCTCAGGCCATATTCCTCCACTGGGGAGAAGGCAGGAACTTTGGTGTTCCCATCTGTATTCTGAGGGTTAAGTTTCATCTCCCAGGGATGGAGTACAAGGGAATATGGTTGGTGAACTGCTGAGAATACAAGTGAGTGCTCATGGAATATTTTTAATTGCTTATTAGCTTTCTAGAGAGAGAGAGAGAGAGAGAGAGAGAGAGAGAGAGAGAGAGAGAGAGAGAGATTTTAGGTGCATGTATGCTACAGCATACATGTAGAAGTCAGATCCTCAAGGTAATACATTTGCATCAAAAATACCATGCAATATTCTACACTGCAATTTTCTGCATTTAAAAAATTTAAAACTCAACCTTTTTGGAGAATATGTTAATCCGTTTCTGCTATTGGCTCTTAGGAAGACTACTCTTGGTTCTGATAGCACATCCCATTGCCTTTTGCTGTTAAAATGTTACTTCTTTCATGAAATGATATCAATATTTAAGAATATGCCTTTGCTTGCAGGAAAACTTGCAAGCAATCTTGTTTTTGAACTGGTTGGGAAGGCAGAGGGCTTTGGGCTTCTGCAGTTGCACATGAGGCGTGATGGCTGGGGAGAGGACAGGGGGGGGGCGAATGTGGACTGCTGTAGGCAAGTGGCTGTTCTCATTATCACCATAGACATCCCACAAAGGGCTGTGCAGATGGCTCAGTGGGGAAAGCGCTTGCTAGGCAAGCGATCCTGGGGGTCTGCACAGGATCCCTACCACTGGATAAAACCAAGCACAGTTGTATGTGCTTGGAATTCCAACACAAGGGAAGAGCAAGAGGGTCTTTGGAGGTCACTGGTTGGCCAGTCTGGCTGAACTGGTAGACTTTGGGTGTTGAAGAGAGTCTCTCAAAAAATTTGGTGGAAAGTGCAAGGGAAACAACAGAGGAGGTTGACCTTTTGCCCCTAGATGCCCCTGCACTCATGTAAACATATGCACAAGTGATCATATACACACATAACACATTCTCTCTCCCTCCCTCTCTCCCTTCCTCCCCCCTCTCTCTCCAAGAAACATGAGGCCAGCCATGCTGAGTTTGGGACATGCACTGGGGACAATCCAAGCAGCTGTAGAATGTACCTGTGTACAACAGGAAGGAGAACAGAAGGCAGCTTGTATCATGCATTCATTTACTACATATGTTTGTTGAGCAGCTATGATGTGCAAACCATTGACTGAAGCCACAGCAAGGGACATGACTGACATGTGTGTTGCTCTCATATATTTCATATGGCTTCTATTTCAGTGACCAGCCTGCCTCAGAGGCTCACCGTTTGAGCCCCAGCAGCCCTTGGGTAGATGTTTTACCCTCTTGTAAGAACCCAGGAAGAAGGGGGTTGTTACCAACCAGAGCTTGGTTTTAGCACCCTGTTCTGACCCTGTCTGGACCCTTTGCTCTCCAGGGAGTATGGACAGCGTGGCTTGCTCTATTCAGTGTTTAATTCTTGAGCTGTTATTGCCAGCCGAAGCCTCAGGCCCTGATGGACAGCCTGGGCTTCATTCCTTAAAGTAGTCTGGGATAGCAAAATGAACAAGTGGGAAAGGCCCAGCTTCAGCCACAGCCTTGCTGCTGTCAGCCAAGTCACCTTGAAGCCATTCCTTCCTTCTCCTCCTCGTCTTTACTGTGGTCATAATAGCCTTGTGGCGCCTTTGTGACTGTTCACAAACTAGCCTATAGGGAAAGTGCAGAGCTCATTGCCTGGCCTATGTAGTTGCTCAATAAATGTTAGTTGAATTGAAATCTGGAAATAGAGGTATGGGCCATGAGCCTAATTTGACTGCAGACTTCATTTGGCTCATTGATTTGCCTTTAAGCAATTGATTTTATATGCCGGGGCACACATCAGGATGGCGCAGGGAACCCAATTTAGAAAGCCTGTTTTATCTCATGTGGATGTGATCTGTGATTGGAATCAGGAGTGTTTACACACGGGGAAAGCTGAAAGTGCTATATATGGACGGCTCTGCGCACACACCTGTGGATTAGGTCTCAGTGCCAACCGCAGTGGCACTTTGGTGCCAGGAAGCTCCTCCCACTTCTCATCTCCGGCCAACTGAAATCTGGGAAGCACAGAGCATGCTTCAGAAATCTGTGGGGTGGAAGTTCAGCACCTCCTTACCTATGCTGACTGGAACACACTATGACATCCTGATATCTCAGTGGGCAAGAGCTCAGAACCTTCAACCACTAATCAGCAGCCAGCTTAGGTGGGAGCAGCCCCCAGGAAACACTCCCAGATATTAGTATGGATGGCAGGGATAGTGACAGTAGGGCCCTCGAGCCAAGATGGTGGATTTCATTGTTTTGATGCCAGGAACAGGTGGTGCTGTGCAGGGAACATCCAGACGCCACCTCAGGCATCATTTCTTTGAAGAAAAGCTGCCTGTTTGCCACTGAGAAAGCAGGCACAGCCATTGGGTCCTCCAACAGGCTGGGAGGGGAAGACTTCTATGTACAGCTGTGGAGCCAGAGATCGAGCATCAGTCCCAGGACCTCCCAGGATGGGGCAAAGGCTGGGCACAAGTGTCCATGCATGCTTCATGAAGCATGCACGTGGGAGGAGGATGTCAAGAGCACAGGCCAATAGGAGGAGGTTACAAGAAGGAAGGGCATTCTGTCCATTCCAGCTTCTGTATGCTCTTGGCATAGGGAGGGCAAATGTCTAGTCACTGTCTGGACACATGTCAGAGTGGGCACAGGGGCCAAATAGGGTGGCGTGGAGGCCCTGATGCTCCTGAGCAGAGGCCTGTTGCGGCCTCTGACGGAGTTGTCTCCAGCTGTCAATGTGTGAACCTAGTGTCTCACACATGCTGGTGCCAGGCAGTGTGTTCTGATGGGCTGTGACACCCACACAGCTAGTGGGTGCAGGCAAGTTCAGCTGCTGGCAGACTTACCATTGTCTACCGATGGTTGCCCTGACAAGATATGAAGCTGGACCCCAGGGGTACCCAGCAGGAAGCCCCCGCCTCATCTAGACTGAGACTTAGGCGATTACCCACATTATTCATGCACAAGCCCCACAATGGAGCCAGTGAGCTAGGGAAAATGTGAGCCATGCCTTCTTTGTAAAAACTGTTCCCATCTCCATTTCAGAACCTATTGTGTTAAAGTTCCTTGACACTGCCCCCAGATGGGACCTTGTCATGTAACTCAGGGATTCACATCAGCCCCAGTCCCACTGGCTTCTCCAGGGTGATTTCAGCATTGAGTTAAAATTGAGCAGATTAGTAAATAGATTTTCATCTTTGTGCTACACAACAAACAGCACAGGGAAGAACACATGAAAGGATTATGGGATAAAAAGCATCAATTGATCCACTCACAGGGAATGGAGACTCGCTATGGCAGGACACTGTGGTGTCAACAAACCCCAGGAAAAGGGGAGATGCTAGGACCATGAAAGCTTTGGTGAGCACCTATGAATCACCTCTCCAGGACCAGAGCATCTTGCCAGTCCCTGCTGCTCCCCATACTTACTATTGCTGAACTCCAATGGCCTATTCCTAAGAGACTCATGTCCATTCTGCCCAGCCAGGTCCTGGGGTGAGACCCACCAACTGTGTCTTCCTAGGTCTGCTTTGGTTTATGTCCACCTGTTAATACATGTTATTCCTTCCTGAGTACTGGTATTGTGAGCCTGACTGGGATATCCAGCCTCCACACTGGGTCTTGGTAGTAATTTTGGCATGCTCCCAGCATGTCTAAGATGAAGCTACTTTCTTGGATTGAGGATGTGGGCACAGGCTCATGGAACTCCTTGCTGCCTGTGTCAAGCTTTGCACAGGGTGATCATGACATCTCCAGCAGGAAGGAGGGCTCTTCACTCCAAAATACAGAACCCTAAGCTGAGAGCAGTGAAGGTTATGGAGCTTGTGGGGTTCTAGACTAGGATGGGGTGGGACGGGCTCAGTCTATATGAACATGGCTTGGAAGAGAATTAAAAAGGTGATGAGCAGGAGGGGACACACAGGATGCCTGCCCTGCCTCATGATTATACAAGTGTGACCCCAAGGGCCCTCCAAGACTTCTGTTAGGTTCAGCAGTGACAGTGTCTGCCCTGTTTACCTGTGGTCATATCCTCACAACAGCCAGGCTCCATCCCAGATCCTCTCTGCTTGCAACTCGGCAGACTGTGTTGGATGAATTCTCTCCAGTCACCCCCTGCCTTGCTAATTCTGGAGGTATCCATTTTCTGGTGTCGAAATACAAATCCCTTTACCAGTGTGATCAAACTCAACTCAATATGACAACCACTCGCTCACCAGCTCTTCATCCCCCTAACCCAGGAGATCTGCTAAGAAATTGATTTGAAATAAGGCGTTGGGTGCTTAGCTTGCACACTTGCCTGTAACTCCAATGTGACCTCCCTCTGGTGTGGTCAGCAGATGATAAAAGCAGGGAGGAAGCCACACAAACACAGCCATAGGATATCTCCAAGAGGTCGGGGAGTTTGTGTGGCACAATTGGCTATCTGAATTCCTGTTTTCATGGTTCTGGTCTTTCAATTTCCATCACACATTTGGACCCTGGTCCTATATGCACAGTTGCCTTGGGTCCTGCAGATTGGCAGCTGTCCCTCCTCCAGCACCTTATTTAGGTTTCAGAATTCAGTTTTTCTTTGTTCTCAGCTTGAAAGCTTGGAGTCTCAGCTTTGAACTTCTCTGGAGTCTCAAGTATAGAGCACTCACTTCGAGGGAAGGATGCTCAGCTGCTTCCCTTAGCTTTGGTAGCCCTCACCCACATCCCTGTAACGGTGCTCTGGGACACTGTGGCACAAAAGCTTGAGGCTGGGCTACATTTGCTTATTGCTTTTGGGCTCTTGACACCGCATGCTGCCTTTTTGTGAGCACTTGATAAACCCTGTATCTGACAGGCAGCCTTATTGTTTATATTTTACAAAATTCTAGTGAGTAACAGAGATAGAAAGAGTGAGCCTTAGCTCCCCTTGGGTGTTACAAACATCTCCGAATGTAGACCACTATTGTTTTTGTCTACGTAGCATTCTGGTCACTGGAGTTGTTAGGGTCAGATCCTGGCCTTGTTAGATCCAACAAGCAAGGCTCAGCCACCCTTTTTCAGTGGGGCAACTAAGCAGAGTAATAGTGAAAAATCAGAAAACGGAATTTTAGTCAATGTGGCTACATTGAAAAGAAGAACTGAGAAGCTTAATGACCTCTAAGTCCATCTTCAGGGTTCTGACATGAAGTTTAAAGATGTGTTTATTCTATTTTCTGTGCTTGAGTGTTTTTCCTTCATGTATGTTTATGCACCATGTGTATGCAGAGTCCACTTAGGCCAGAAGAAGAGGGCATTGCATCCTCCAGAATTGGAGTCATGGACCACAGGTCTTCTACAAGAGCAACACACATGCACTCCTAACTGCTGAGCCACTTCTCCAACCCCCAAAGTTCAGGTTTATGTAGAGGGAAACAGGTATGCAGAACTAAGCAAGCCTTGTCAGGGTGTGGTCTCACCCATTATTGTCTGCAAGGTGGTCTGACATAGGTTGGAACCATGTGAAATCTCCATTAGGGAGACAAAATCCCTCTCTGGCTGGAACCAGGCTTCAGTACCTCCAAAATCCTTTTCTTTGCCAAGCATGAGAGTTCTGGGGAAGTTCCCATTTCTTGAGGTCCATTGTTTCAACGGTCTGACAGACAAAAGAAGGGATACATGTGTCTCTTTAGAATATCTTCCTTCCTGGCAGGAAGGTTGCATTCTCTTTTCATTGTTTGTGGTTTTCTTGAAATAATCACATCCCATTCTGTTTTAATAATCAACATGTAATTGAATGAACTTAGTGTCTAAAAGCCATTTAAAATGATCTTTTGTAATTCTGTGGATTTCCTGGGCTCCGCGTGGATCTTTTACTCTTGGCTTCAGCTGGACCACATCACCTGAGGTCTTGCTGAGCCAAAATGTTCAAAGTGCTCACTCATACAAGCTACAAACCAACTGTGTTTAAGGGGAGTAGAAGCTATCTCTCCATGGATGACATCAAAGAATTTCTGATTCTTTTAAGGGCTTGTTTCCTTGGTCTGTTTTGTGTTGTTATGACAGAATGCCTGAGTCTGGGTAATTGATAAAGAATAGAGATTTTTTTCTTATGGTTCTGGGATCTGGGAAACTGAAAATAAAAGGCCTGATAACTGGCATGGTGGCATGGTTCTGTTTTTGCTATGGTTTCACTATATCATCCCATGGTACAAGGGAGAAGGACAAGAGAGGGTGTCAGAGAAGAAGGGGAGGGAGACATACACATCCACACTCACCCAGAGAGAGAGAGAGAGAGAGAGAGAGAGAGAGAGAGAGAGAGAGAGAGAGAGAGAGAACAACTCACCTCTGTAGTAACGACATTGATCCTTTCATGAGTGCACAGTGCTCAAGAGCCAACTGCCCCTTAAAGGTCTCATTTTAACGCTGGTTCATTGGAGATTAAGTTTCTAACACATGAACTGTGAAGACACATTCAAACACAGCATCAAATGCACCCAACTTTGGTGAGCTATTTGGAGTGTGTGTGGAGGTGCCAATTGGAGCCCTGCTCCCTTCCCCTGAGTCGCAGAGATGAACAATTGGTTCGGATCTTGGAAAACACATATTCTTCCCTTACTCCCACCTAATCTCAACTCCTCTACTCTCACACTAGTCCAAGGACATGCACTATGACCCAAGTGGGCTCCTAACAGGGAGAAGTAGAGAGAATTGGATGAAGACATCAGCATTAGAGGCTTATGTAAGTGCTATGTAACAATTTCTTTTGGGTTGAAACATGCCATCTTGGAGGGAGGCTCAGTAAGACTCAGGAAGTAAACAGCTCAAGCCGAAGGAAGTCCCTGAAATTCAGCAGCTTCATTAGGACCCTCCTCATGATTATGGAAGCGGAAAACAACTGCTGGGAGAGGAGACTGTCTGACCTGTCCAACTGTTGTTAGACTTTCATGAGCTGTCATCCATGCTATGATGAACTTTTCAATGATATAACTGCTCTATGCTTCTGTAAGTAACCCATTATTCATACTCCTATAACTACCCCCAATAAATTCATTGTGGAGTTAGCTAGACTTCATCAAGCAGTCAGAATGCAGCCCCTTTGGGTTTCTACTATTGAACTGACAGCTTCCTGCTTGGTGACAACCCCTGACAGTCACAGCTAAAGACATCCTGGTTCCCCCAAAACACAGAGGCAGGCAGCTGACACTGTGCTGTTTGGTGGCTAACAGCTGCTGCTACTGGTACTGTCCCCTCCCCTTTACAAAACTCTTTTTGTTTTTAATTCCTAAAGAGAAAAAATACCCAGACAAAGACAACTAACTTTTGGGACCAAACCTTTCAGGCCGCTGTAGTGGCCACTCTTCTGAACCACGGCATCTCTTCATTGCTCTCAAGAGTGCTGTTTCTCTCCTTCCTATGCAATTCAATAACTTCTCTTCACCTTTATGCTCATCTGTTTTCTATGAGTTTCATTCCAAGTCCTCCTAGACAAGAGCTCGGTTCGGTATTGACCTCTGATGTTGGTAGCTCTAGTGACTGTAGATCGCTGAGTACCTTTGTACCAATAACCAAGCCCTCCTGAGTCTGTTATTGACTATACTCCATCTCACTCAAGGAGAACACCCCAGAATCAACAGGTCCACCAAATTGGACTTTGATGGAATTGTTACTGTGGTTTGTCATTCCTAGCTGGAGTGAATAGACATTCATTTGTATCTCCCCAGGAAAAGTCTTACAGGACAATAAACTAAAATCTCTACTTGGTTAAAGCTACATTAGGTTAGATTCTGTCTTCTATCACCACAAATGTTTTGACGAGGAGGAAGCTGTTCCTTCATAGTGATAACAGCAGCACCAAGGCCAGGCCACTTATGGAATCTAGGGGATTATTTTCTTCCTCTGCTTTGCACAGGCACCTTGAGTGTGAGCACCATTGTCCCCACTTTACAGACTAGGAAAGTGAAGTCCAAAGAGACTCAGGTCCTATGGAAAACAAGCACAGCTGAGAAGCAGTGGAGCTCTGCTTTGGCTCCTTTTGAAGAAGAAACCTATGACCCATCAACTGTTCTACACTAGCCAGACAAGGGATAGCTTAGACAGGCTGCACAGATCATCGAGATGAGGTGTAGCTAAATTAGGGGCACTGTGACCTTCGGGGACAGATGTGCCAATGACACAGGCTGTTGTGGGAAGAGGGAGTTCCTTTGGAACTTATAAGCTACTTCCTGCAACTCATGATGGTGGCTAAGTAGCATCAGGTCCTAGGTCACTGTCATATCTGGGGACCTGAATGTCCCTTTCTCTTTCAAATGGAGTTTGGTTATGATTTAGGAAGGAAAGAGAGTTCAAGGTCTCCTAAAGTTCCTTGGCTCTCTGCTGTATTCTCATCTCTCTTTTTGGAGGGGCTCACATCCTCTCTGCTGCCTGTAAGCCACTGTGGCAGCTTTCCCAGGAGGTGGGTGTCTAGCCAGTGAGTAAGTGTGATGGAGCAGATTAGAGTTTGAGATTACACAGCGTGCCAAATACAAAACCAACTCCTTCCTCATCTCAAGCATTTCCTTCAATACCAATTACCCATAGGAGTCAGTCAAGGCCAAGTGGTCACAGCTGGCATTTGTCTGTGCAGGATAGTGAATCATGCATTTATTCCTCTCAGACTCACTGAGACCCTATCATGGATCAGACTTGACCCATAGCAAACCCTTAACAGATACCAGGGATGACAAATAATCTCTTCCCTAGGCTGCCTACTCTTTGATCTTGGGCAAGAATTATGCAGGATTTAGTTTTCTTCCTGATGGAAATAGACTCGAGACCCCAGTGAAATAAACCAGGAAACACACATGGGCAGAGGCAGCAAGAACCCCGTGTTGCATAAGGACCCATGCCATATGAGATTAGAGCTCTACCTTCCTACAAGACACAGTTCTGGAGTGGAGGGTTTTCCTGAACAGCTACACAGATCCCACCTAGCTCCTCAGTCCTATTCCACATATCACCCCCTACCCCACCCATCCCGAGCTAGTACCTGTCCTTTGTACCAGTCAAGGATGGGTACAAACCTCAGGAGCAGCCAGGTGTGGTCGTGCATCCCTGTAATCCTAGCACCTGGAAGGTAGAGGCAGGTGGATCTGAAGTTCAAGGTCAGTCTCAGCTACATAGTAAGTGTGAGGTCAGCCTGGACTACCCTAAAAAAAAGCTTTTAAAAAATGCAACAAGATCTCAGGGGCCTCCTTGTGTTTCCTTGTTTTCTGGAGTGGACAGGGGAGAGCTGGGAGATGAGGGCACACAGTCAAGGGTAGGAGGGCCTGGTGCTGCACAAGGTGTACTTTCAGGATGGCTTTGTTCAGCGACAACACAGGGGGTGGACACATCAAGGGACAAAGAGGTGAAGTGTGGATTTGGAGCAGCAGCCCCCAGCAAATCCTCCTCTCTGACTGCCTAAAGCAGGCCTGCTGGCACTGGGTACTGTGTAGGTGGGTGAGGGCGAGGAAGCTCACTAGGCCAGCCCCACTCTAGACCTCCTCCCCGACCATGGTGTGAGGTCTTGCTCTGTGCTGTCGTATCAGCTTCTGGGCTGACTTCTATTTGTAGACTGCTTTCCAAAATCAGCAAAAGACTGAGGTGCAGCCCTGTGTCTGCTTGTCTTCCCTGCTTAAGCTGTTGCCTCTCAAGGGAATAGAAGAAGGGCAGGTCTTATGGCAGAGGCTTTTTCTCCTGTATCGGAAGCCACATAGGTGAGCAGTTATGTATCTATCAGCATTGAGATTCCCAAGGAGGGAGGGGTCCTGCCTTCCCTGCAGGAAGCATAGAAACCCCAGCTAGACTTCATCAGGCCCCACAGGAAGCCAGGATTCCCTGAAGATCTCTGAGGGCTTTCCAGTCTGTCTGCTGCCTCCCACTCTGTCCATATTTATATCGCCCCAGCCTTATCTTCCTCCTGCCAGTTCATCCATTACTCATTCACTCAACGAATAAATGGACAGACTTTAACTATGAGTCGGGCTGCAACAACGAACAAGCCAAATAACTTTCTTGCCTGGAGGCAGCTTGCTGATGAATTTGGAGCAAAGAAACCAATGATGGAAATAGGAAAGGCAGAGGGGCTGATAAGGAAAGGAAAGGGTGCATGGGGACCGTGGCTGGGAACTGCTTGCCTTTCCCTGGGATGCTGTAGCAATTACCACAGTGGTGTGCTTTGAAATAGTATAAATGTAGGCTCTGAGAGCCTTAGAGACCGGAAATCCCAAGTGAAGGCACAGGCTGGGCATGTTCCCTCCAGGTACTAAAGGAACACCTCCCCTTGCTTCTGCCTGGCTTCCAGGGCTTGCTGTTGGGCCTTGCTATCCCTGGGCTGCCGATGCACCCCCGATGCCATCAACACACTCTGTCTCACTCCCTTCGGGTCTCTAACTTCTAGTTATTAAGACACTAGAGCCCACCATGATCTCCTACTGTCTCAACTAGATGACATCTACAAAGACCCTATTCCTAAATAAGGGCCTGTCAAGAAGTGCTTGGGGTTTAAGGATTGATTATACCTTATGGTTTATTAACATTATTCTTAGTTTTATTATTATTTTATGTGTATGGGTGATCTGCCTGCATGCATGTCTGTACCATATTCATGGAGAGTCCATGAAGGCCAGAGGAGTTCATTAGATTCCTGGAAACTGGAGTTACAGACAGTTGTGAGCGTCCATGTGTGTGTTGGGAATTGAACCCCAGTCCTCTGGAAGAGCAGCTGGTGGTGCTCTTAACCACTGAGCCATCTCTTCTCCTTCAGTACTCTTACTGAATTTTTCATACACATTTTGATCGTGTTTTTCTCCTTCCCCCATCTCCTCCCAGAAGTTCCCCACTTTCCTACCAACCCAACTTTATCCTCTCTCTCCCTCCTTCCCTCTCTACTGCCTTCCCTCCCTCCCTTTCTCAAAAAGTCCAACAAAAATACAAAAATCAAAACAAAACTGAAGCCAATAACTAAAAATAAATAAATAAAAGACAAAAACAAGCAAAAACTTTGTGGAGTTTGTTTTATGTTGGTCAACTACCCCTGAGCCTAGATCCTGCCCTGAAGTGTGGTTTTTATACACAATGACACTCCATTAACAAAAAAGTATTTTATTTTTGCTGTTGGGTATCAACTGTAAATAGCTTCCTGGGTAGAGATAAAACTCCATGTTCACCTCCGCCATCTTGCTACTGGGACCCTGTCTGGTTTGAACCTGTGCAGGCTTTGTTCATGCTGCCACTGTCTCTGTGAGCTCATACATACATCAGTCCTGCTATGTCTGGAAGACACCATGTCCTTACAGCCATCCTCTACCTCTAGCTCTTACAATTTTTCTGCCCCCCTCCTTCCACACATATCCCAGAGCCTTGGGCAGAGGAGTTGGATGGAGACACCCCATTTAAGATTGAATACCTCAAAAACCTCTTACTCTGATTGTCCAGCAGTGGGTCTCTGTGTTAGTTCCCATCTACTAAAGATGTTATTATCATTATTATTCCCTTCTCTCTTTTACTGTTTACTGTGTGTGCACGTGAGTGTGTGCATGAGTGTGTGTGTGTGTGTGTGTGTGTGTTCAGGAGTCAGTTCTCTCTTTCTACCATGTGGACTCCAGCAACTGAACTCAGGGCATCAGGCTCAGTGGCAAGTTCCCTTTACCACTGAATAATTGTTCCAGGGATCCATGGATGTCTTTTAGAGAAACATAATTCAACTCACAACAGGGTCCTTGACATAGACTCAGATCATCAGCTTCCTGGAGGAAGTGAAATTAACCTTTGAAAGCCAGTGGGAGTTAGCCAGGCTCTCAGAGAGAAGCCCAGGGCAGGAGAGGGCTGGAAGCATTGAGATGATGAAAGGCCTCTAGTTTTGAGTGTGTGAGTGGGGAGAGCAGAGTAAACTCTTGGAAGGAAGAGTGATTCACCTGGCCTCGGTAGAGCAGGGTCCTGAGTTACATGTTAACCTGTCTAGATCTTGTCCTCAAAGCAATGGGAAACCACTAGAAACTTAGATGAGAGTGATACGAGATGTTCTTTTGGCAGAAACATTGCCCTTGTGGCTACATGGAGAACTACATGGGAGGGGCATCCTGTAGACAGGACAATGGTCATGATCCCAAGTAAGGAAGACATTGACCTAGATCTGGGATGTGCAGAGAAGTGGAAGAATTGAGAAAATATTTATGACGTAGTATGGTATACCTGAGGAAGGAGAGATGAAAGAGGGGGTCGGATGAAAGAGGGGGTCTTAACTTGTGCACTGTTAGAGCCGAAGGCCTATAGTTAGGATGTGTGTGCTTATTTGTTGAGTGAATTATCAACTGGAATGGATCAACTGACAGGAAAGAGATTAGGATTGGGGAGTATCTGTTACCTAGGGAGTACACATGTACGTGGCTGTGAAAGACACATGCCATTTACACAGTGTGTTGCCCCATGTCCCCAAAACAAGGGTCCTTCCTGCTGTTAGCCAGGTCTCCGTCACTGTGGAAAAGTCACAGATAATGACATAATTTGGAAGAATCTTGAAAGGAGAATTATCTGGTCCAGAACACTGCCTTTGAGAAGCAGGTGAGCATATGAACATCCCATGGGCAGGAAGAGGCTAGCAAGGGAGGTGGCAAGCGTTGGCAAGGAGAACTCTGGCTCGCCTGACCTTTCTGTGGGCATTCTAGCTCAGGGTGTCTCTTCATCCTCCTTTCCGCTTTCTTCTCCCCTCCCCCACCCAAGGCTCTAGACCAGTGGCTCTCAGCCTTCCCAATGCAACCTTTAATTACAGTTCCTGATGTTGTGGTGACCCCGACCATAAGATTATTTTCATTGCTACTTCCTAACTGTAATTTTGCTACTGCTATGAACTATAATGTAAATGTCTGTGTTTTCCAATAGTCTCAGACAACCTCTGTGAGGGGTGTTTGACCCCAGAGGGGTTGAGACCCACAGGATGAAAAAACTCTGCTTTTGACCCATGATTTCTCCTTCTCTACCTCCTGAAAGTCTACCCTGTGTGAGCCTAGACTTCCCTGTTCCTGAGAGAGTCCCCTCAGGCTTCCCAATCTGGTCCCAGTACCAGTCCTGTGCTCCAGAAGGCTCCAGCAGCTGTCAATCCAGAGCTTCTCCCAACAGAAGGCAGCTGAACAAGAAAGATGGAAATGAAGCTATATTTCGGAGGCTGAGAATTACAGAGGTTTTAAATTTGAGGATGGAAAAAAAAAGATCTCACGATAATAAGAGTTGCTGTTTATAAAGTCAGCATCATGCCAAGAGTTTTGTATGCCTCAACTTTACTATCTGCTGGGCATTACCATCTCTGTTTCAGAGATAAGGAATGGAAGATTAGAGAGTTAGGTGACCATGCCATAGTCAAGCAACTTAGCAAAAGGTCCTATGATGAGGGTGGGGCAAAGTCAAGACAGAAACTTGGAGTTTTGATTTCAAAGTCTCCCCTTTCTGTCTGACTTCTGCCTGTGGGTGGCTCCAACAGAGTTTTATTTTTTTCAGTGTGTGTGTGTGTGTGTGTGTGTGTGTGTGTGTGTGTGTGTGTGTGTGTGGTGTGACCATGTGCCTGCCATGTGTTATAGTGCCTGGAGAGTTCAGAAGACTGTTTTGTATCTCTTATGATTGAAGTTACAAGTAGTTATGAGCCACTGGGTGGATGTTAGAGCCACCAAACTTGAGTCCTCTCAAAGAGCAATGAGAACTCTTAACTACTGAGCTATCTCTCCAGCCCTTCCAAAAGGGAAATCTGTCACACCATATCTCCTTACTCCATTAGCCAGGGACGGGATGGTCTCACCTCCAAATCAATACCACAGCCAGGTTTATTTGATATTTCAAAATATAAATAAAGGGTTACAGACGCAGAAATTATGTTAACCACACCCCTCCCATCATAGCTCATTACCATAAGAACTCTGCAATGCCTTCTTTTGTTTTATGAGCTTTTTGTTTTTCTGCTTTGCCCTCAATCCTGGCTCCTGCTCTCCTAGGTATGCACTCCAGTATATGATATATGGTCCAGCATACTCATGGATCCTTGTTAAAAGCTAATGCTGTTTTGTGGGGTGTCTGTGTTTTTAATTTACACTAATGGCATGATGCTATAGATCTTATTCTGTTATTACTTGTTTTCTCCTCTCTGCACCACATGTAACATCTATTCTTGTTCTTTGCTCAGCTATGTCCTAGCTTGAAACGAATCTACTGTCTTCTCTCTTTTTCCTATCCCTTCCTTCAGGGATCAGGGTCAATCAGAGAAGCCCCTGCCTGACCATTCTGGATCAGTCCATTAGGAATCTATTCAGCATTGACTTTGGGCTTAGGGGATGACAGTTGGGTCATGGACTTCACATAAAGGCAATTTCACTACTTATTCTCATAACCCTTTGCAGAATGTCACTGCCAGTTTACCTGTCACCAGCAGATGGTCCCAGCCTCTCTTCTAGCTGTGTAAAATCTCTGGAGATTGTTGATACCCAGAGAGTATGAATACAAGAACTCAGGACCAGGGTGGTCACCTCCCTCCAGATATAAACATCTCCTTGGCAGTTTGCCATCAAAAGCTGTTCATATACCTGTCCCACACTGTCTGTGAATCTCCCCAGTTCTCCTGGGTCTCAGTTCACCTCGCCTTGTGCAATCAGAGCTGCCCATCTGTGCCGGGCAGCACTTAGAGGGAGGGATGCTTGTATCTAGGTGCACCACCATCACAATATTTCTCACAGCCATTGCCAAGATGGTTGCAGATGTAGCTGGGTGCCTTCTCGGTTTCCAGGGCCTGTCCTTCAGCACCTCAGTCATCTATTCCTTTCTGTTTCAGCTACTTACTTATTCTTCCCCATGTCCTACACACCATCCTACCTGGGTGGAAATCCCAGCATGCTCTTCTCCTGAGGACAGATGGCCATTTGCATGAGTGGCAGAGCATTTTGCTGAGAGCTTGGTTTTGACTTTCTGCTATAGCAGAAAAATGAACCCTTATGTTTCCTTGGTGGCGGGCGGGGGGGGGGGGGAGGGCTTAATGGGGAGAAATGCTGCTGCTTCCCCTCCCATTCACACATGGGAAGATAAATAGATATGGCCTTAGGTTTCCAAAGTTTATGTTCTTCTGGACTGACTTCTGGAGGAGTAGAAGTGTGGAAGACAAATACGCACCAGTGTTTCAGACCTTGACAAAGGAACTGCTCTGGGAGTGACAGTAGATTCCAGAACCCAAGTCAGTATCATAGGCTTCCTCCGGGGATCCTCCTGAAAGTGACAGAGGAAGCAAGGGCTGGGTTTTTGAAAGCCATTCTAAGAAGCATATAAGCAGAAAGCAGAGAATCCCTACAGCAGCACCTATTTACCATAGCCACAAAAAATGCTACAGCAAACAGCTGTAAACTTTGCACCACATGAGAAACATTGTGTAGCCTATGCTTCTTTAGATCAGCTGAGATTGGCTGATACAATCTCAGTTGGTCTTAGCTAGTTGGTCCCAAGAGTCTTAGCCAGGCATGCTAGTGCATCTGTGGCTGACTGGGGATTGGCTGGTCTCCTCTGGGCTATGTTGGTGGTGGCTTAGCTTCACATGCCTCTCATTTCCCTCCTGGAATTAGTAGGCTAGCCTAGGCATGTTGTCTCATGAGCATGGCAAGGTACAAGAAAACAGGCCCAGTCGCATGCGCACTTTCCTGAGCTTTGCGGCTATGTGGCTTTGAAATGATTCCAAACATGTGTCGTGTGCTGTGACAGATGTTTGGCTGTGAAAAGAACTTGTCGTGTGCTCTCCCAGCCCCTGGGATTGTGGAAGTGAACTTTTCTCCCCTGGGAATACTATATCACACCTTATCAGACCCCATATGTGAGTTACAGGGGCATCCGAGTTTGATAGATGCTCTGAGAGCTTATTATGTGACAGCTATACTCTATCAGTTGCTTTTCTGAAGACTGACAGTGTGGCCATACCCTGTAGTCTGAGGACTCGTCTCCCAAAGCACACCCACCAGTACCCTCTAGTGTCAAGGGACCTGGCATGTTATTATGGATATACCCTACCACTATACTCTACTGGGCACAGTTTCTCCTAAGAGCCATCAAGAAGGTTCACTTCATCTCAAGCTCTAATTAGTCTTCACATTGCACAGAGCTGTGCCCTCTATCTTAATGCGGCAACTAGATGTTAATGGTTTTACAATTCAGTCACCATGTACAATGTCAGTGTTTCTCATGTACCAAGCATGTTCCCTGTGAGCTTGTCTTTCATTATTCCCATCTCCAAGCTTTATGAACCCCAGAAAAAACTCTTTGTAGACATTAGGTGGTGAGATTAGTGAAATCATACTATGGTTGTCTCTCCCTTTTGTCACTATGGAAAACATTTTATCACATGGCATTTCCCATGGTTTTTAATGGCCAAACAAGATGCATATGGAAAAGTATGGAAGTGACAAACAGTTAAGGATTGGGACAATCAGCAAGCTCTACTCCCAGAATGTCATTGCTGTGGAGCCTCCCCGTCCACACTTCCCCTTCCTTATTTCATTTGAGTGGCTTTTCTTTCTCCTTACCAAAGAATTCTCAATAAAGGAGTGTGTGTGTGTGTGTTTGTGTGTGTGTGTGTATGTGTGTGTGTGTGTAATAAATTATCAATACCCCCCAAATATATCCAGATGTTGCATTGTTCCAAAATGCCCTGTTTTAAATGAGAGGGCATTTCCTTGTACACATCAAAACACAAACAGGACAATAAATGTTGACACACAATCTATGTATGTATGCTTGTATGTGTGTATGAATGTGAATGTGTGTACATACACAATTCTTCTGTAGTTTTTCTCACTTCCACATGTGGCTAAGGGGGCCAATTTGATGTCTCTTTTGTGGTTGTCTTCTGGAGAAGAGTGGGGTGCAGTGAGAAGATGTGAGAGACTCTCAACAAGGACAGATTGATGGATTCTACAACCCAGGGAAACAACCTGGGAGGGGGGATTATCCCTAGAAATTTCCCCAAATCATACAGCCCCTGCAGCCTGGTGGGACCTTCTCCTGGCTGGGGCTGCTGCCTGTCTGAGCATTGGGTGGGTGTGCCCCATGGCAGGGGGACGGTGCCAGCTGTAGTGGTTCTCAGCTCAGCACATCAGGTAGAGAGAATGTTCTGAAAATGAGGCTTGTCTCAGTAGACCCATGTTACTATAAATCTTTCTGCCAAAGGCCGCCTGAGCCCCACTGCCACGTGTGAGCTTTATGACAGCCGCCTGCCCGAGTTAGGCCCAAATGAATACACAGAGAGACTTGTATTAGTTACAATGCTGCTTGGCCAATGACTAGGATTCTCATCTGTTAGCTCAGTCTCAATTATCATACATCTATATATTTTATAAGACTTATCTTATTGGACGCCTTATTGGTGTCCCTCCTAGCTGGTAGATCACATGGTGCCGTTGGAGCAGGAGCCGAGGGGAAAAGAGCGCCCTTCCTGTTTCTCTTTCGCTTAAATATGAGTCTCCTTGCTATGTCACTTCCTGCCTGGATCAGCACTTCTCTACTACATTTCCCAGAATCCTCTTTGACTCCTAGTTCCGTCTAACTTGCTGTCTCATTGGCCAAACAGTATTTTATTCAATAATCAATAAGATAAACATACACAGTAGTACATTCCCCATCAGACCCAGGAGTGAGAATCCAGACTGATCAAGGAAGGAAGCTACCTTGAGGCCCAAGGCAACATAAACCTGGATACAGGACCAAGTCTATGGCTCATTGTGGGGTATGTGTGCAAAGCTCCCACAAACTCCTAAGGCATTGCTTTCTCAGAGATAAGATACTGGGTCCATATGACTCCCAGACACTGGGCAGCTCCTGATATTTTCTCAAGGGCTAAGGTCCATTGGGTAGAGCCTTCATGTGTGTGCACACTTCTGAGGCTAGGACAGTAAGTAGTGGAGGAGCAAGCAGCCAGAGCCTCCTATAGCTCCTTCCCTTTCTAGGGAGGATGGGCAGGAGGACTGGATTATTCTAGGAGCCCCTGGTGCCTGCTGCTGTTGCTACAGTGTTCCTGGTGGCCCAAGCAGCTCTCTTGCTTAAAACACTTGCTCAGAAGTTGGATTCTTGGTATTTTTATAGGTAATGAGACCCTATGAACCAGAACAAGTTTGACTCCTTGCCTGCCCCCCACCCCCAAGTCAACTAGAAACAGGAGAAGTGAGAACAATTCTGGTAAGCTGAGCAGCAAGGGAAAGCAGGCCAGAGGAATGGAAAGCTGTCAAGGCTACTTCTTCCCTTCTTAGCAGGGAGGAGGAGAAGACACTGGACCAATAACAACACAAGGGTTGTGTATTGATGCCTGCTACCACACTGAGGCTGAACCTGAGCTGAATAACCAGATTCAAAGCTCCATGATCAAATGGAAGTTTGGACATACATGTAGACACACACATACAACATGCACAATGGGACAATAGCCAGAGAGCTCGCTGAGCCCAGAGAAGGCATTTTGGTCAGAAAGCCCATACCAAGTGGTATGGATTAGGCAAGGCTGTGGTAACTAATTACTCTGAGACTGGGTTAAAAGAGCAGCTGCTATCTGGACTCTTGCCAGTTTCCATGCTGGAAGGATAGATGGTTCTAGAAAGGCTCCTCTGAGCAGGCAGGTGATCTGGCCCACTACTGCTTCACCTGACCCCTACCCACAACTCCTACACCAGAGCTAATCACATGGTCTCCAATCAACAGCCATGGAAACCAATCCCCTCTGTGTCCTGGCAAGTGGAGGGGGGCAGTGGAAAAATCTGAAGAACACACTAAGGACCAGCACAGAATGCTGGAAACTTCCCAAGAAGGAGAAACTTGGGGTGTAGCTTGCAGGAGACATGGGCAATGAGGCAAGAGGAAAGGATCTTTCAGGCTCAGGGGTTACATACACAGGAACCTAAAACTGCAAGGAAGCCTGCACAGCCCCTGGGGACACCAGCAGAATTGGAGCCCAGGGTGCTGGGTGGTAGAGAGGCTGGGGCAGCCTCTTCTCTAGCCTTGCTCAGGACCTTAGAGCCCATCTTCCAGCACTGTGCAAGCAGTAGGCAGCTGTAAGCACCACAGTGCTAGGCAGGCTTAAAAGGAAAATACCCGGGAGGATTTGGGGAGAACTATATTGGGCACTCAGCTTCCTAGCAGAGGCCTGCAGTCAGCTGGCCTCAGCCTTCATTGTCTTCATTTCCCTTGATGATGCTTTTTATAACTCTGCAATACCCAGCTCTTGCTGTTATTTGAAGGATTTTAAAGACCTGCTGTTGAGACTGGGGTGTGGCTTGGAACTCTTAGGGTGAGCAAGGCATTGTTTTCTGTTGGGCTTTGGAGGTGATGTAGATGAATGATATCATCCATGCCTCAAGCTTGGGAGCTCCTGAGTGTATCAGGTCTTCCCAGGGTTCCCATTAGAACTTTACTCCACAGGTCCCTGTAGAACTGAGGGAGACCAAGCGAATGTTGATTTCTGATGATGGACGTCTCGGAAGAATTGCACATCTGGGTTCTCACATATGTATCTAGATAATTCCCTAATCAACATAAAGGGAAGAGACTGAGTAGGAAAAGGAACCGCCCCAAATACCTTTGTCAAGTTAAGTCTTGGGCACTGTCTGCAGTGGGTATTTTATTTTTCTGTCACCTTGACACAAACTGGAGTTATCTAAGAAGAGGGAGCCATGGTTGAGAAAATGCTCCCATTAGATTGTCTGTAGAGTACTTTTTTGATTAATGATTGATGTGGGAAGGCCAAGGCTATGGGGGTGTTGGAGGTGGGGCATGCCACCCATGGGCAGGTGTATAAGAAAACAGGCTGAGCAATCTAGTAAGCAGCACTCCTCCACGGCCTCTGCCTCATCGGTTCCTGCCTTGGCCTCTCTCAATGAACTATGACCTAGGATATGTAGGCAAAATAAACCCTTTCCTTCTCAAGTTTATTTGCTCATGGTATTTTATCACAGTATCAGAAACCCTAAGGCAAGTACCATGTTAGAGGTTCACTATGGCAGAGGTATTTTCACAGTGTCCTGTCCAGGGACAGCCCCAAGCAAGTAAGTATCTCCTGCTTGCACAGATGAGTGGATTCTGCTCTGTTCACAGGAGGATGAGCGTCAAAATAAACATGCCTAGCTTCCATCTTCTATGCACACCCTGTCCTAACCATGACCTTGGCACTCACTGGACACATTGCAGTGGAACAGGGCTAAACAGCTGGGCCAGCCTTTCTTTCATTCTATAATCTGTCCCATGGATACTGCCTGCCTCGGAGACCCAGGTTCTTTTCTTCTGCCTCCTGGTCATCATTGTAGTACCTCCCCTCAATGAAATCCACTTTCCATTCTGTAGCAAAATCGAGCAGACAACTGACTGCTCAGCCTTGCTGCTGTGGACCTGAGTGCCTTCAATTCATGGGACTCTGAGTAGGATGTCCCATGTCGGCCTCAGGTCCAAGCTGTTTTATTGTTGTTGCTGTTGCTGCAACAAAATACCCGACAAAAGCAACTTAAGGTGTGATTTATTTGGGCGCATAGTCTCAGAAATTTTGGTCCATCATAGTGGGGAAGGCATGCTGGTGGGAACTTGGGGAGGAGGCTTGTTCACATGGTGGCTATGGATCAGGAAACAGAGAATGGATTGGAAACAGGACTGGTTCTAACCCAATGCTTAGAGCCTGACTCACATCCACCAGCCAGGCCTTCGGTCTCTAAGATTCTACAGTCTCCCAAAATAGTATTGCCAGCTGGAGAGCAAGTGTTCCAATGCAAGAGCCAGAAGAGAACATTTTCCATCCAAACTGTAACACTCTCTGTAATGTTGACACAACTAGAAAGCCCCAGTAAAGCTGATATTGGGCTCCCTCTGCTAGGCCAGGCATGTCCCCTTTCTAGAATTCAGGCGGGAGGAATGGCCAGCCCGTTAATCACTGGCTTGAAACATGATTCTTGAGTTCCTGCAAGCTGCAGGATTTCCGTCTTCTCTAATGGTTCCTGGACTTCTACCCATAATCACAGTCAGAAAGTCTAGGATTGGGAATGAGAAAAACCAGCCCCTCTAGCAAGACTGAAGTGTGATTAGAAGAAGAAGGTTCAGGAACAAGGGCCCAATGGGAACACTAAAAGGTTTTAATCACAGATGATGCCTGGAACAAGGGTGCATTCATCAGCATTAGCCAGGGAAAGCAAAACCAAGAGATTTTAATGGCAGGAACTGGCTGACATGACTGTGTGGTTGGCAAAGCATGCCCAAAACCCTCAGCTTAAACTATCAGGAAGGCTGGGCCAGAGTTCTGAGCTATGTGAAGCTATTGCCCAGAAATGGGTACTTGCTCTCCTCAAAGAAACATCAGTTCTACCACCAAAGCCTTACAACTAGTCACACCAGGTATGGACAAATTCTCTGGTAATTTCCCCTACTTTCAGTCAACTGAGCATAAAATTAAATCACACCGAGTACCTCAACAGCCACCACTATTGTTTGAATAAGCAATTGGATGGTAACCTAGTTGAGAGACACAAGACCACTTTAGGAGCCTTGGCCCATTCTCCATGTAGGAGAGATCCTGATACCTTACACAATGTACATACCCAAGATCCTCTTGCATCAGTTTGTGTGTTTTCCATGGAAGATTAGAGCTCCAGCTGCTGCATCTCAGCCTTGAAGGTAACAATGAGCCTGGATGAGGCCCAAATGGGGCGTTTTGTAGTCTTTAGGCAAACACTTTGAAGACCATCATTGCCTCGGGTGTAACATGGGCATACTTACACGAACTTCAGAGGGTGTTTTTGTGGGTTACATGACATGTCATCATTTAACCAGATGGGTGTCTGGGGGTTCCTTTCCGATAGAGTATGTAGGGCAATTTATAGAATTGGCCCCCATGTCAAGTATCTTTACCAAAGGGAATGTGTTCATCACCTATCTCTGTTCACTTGTCTACGATTTTCTTAGCAGGCTAGATTCTAGCAACACAATAACAAAAACTCAACTTTTAAATGCATGAAACAGTGTTCTAGAAAGTTATGTGGAGCTATTTCAAGAAGTGTGGTAGAAATGACATTTATGTGACTGGTTCCCTACATAATCTCACAAAACGCCCACTGCTCTTCTCACATCTAACTCGAATGTTCCCTGTTTGGTAAAGGCTGCCCTCAAGTCCCTGGGCCTGATGTGTGCCTCAATCCTAAGATGACCAGTGATGACAGATGTCCAAACACAGAGTCAGTCACTTGCTGCCTGGCTCAGCCACCCACTACCCACCTCTCACCTCCAACCACGATTCCCAAAGCCTCACCTAGCATCTGTATTCCTGCCTGGGATGTGTATTTGGAGCCATGTCACCTTTGGTGAGTGTGATGAGGGAGATGTGGACACCTGTTCCCTTCACACCTGTGGTCTGTTGCATCTGAAGAAAGAGCACCTAGGGACCCAGGGGAGTACAGGAGTACAACACCATCCTTTCCACAGGTGGTCCACCATGCCTCAGTCACTAGGCCTGGGTTGCCTCAGCTCCTCTTTGATACAATTCTAATGGCAAATGTCATTTATGTTTGTTGTCTTCTCTATTGCAGTCACTTTTCTAGGGACTTGGAGTTCATTAACTTACATAACCCTCAGAAACTGTCCAAATAGGCACTGTGATCCTTCACAGTGTGCAGATGGTAAAGCTGAGCCTGGCAGACATGTCCAAAGTCACACGGGTTGGTTAGTGACTGGGCTACTCTGTCAACCTAGGTCCACTTGTCATTTCTACCCCGACCACATGCACTCAACGCTCTTAAGAGAGATCACTCCTGGTTCAGATATGTGTGACTTGGAAGCTTGTGATCTGAGCTGCAGATCTGCACCCCAGTTAGCATCCTGGCTAGTCCTTTGCCCCTGCTCTCCTGTATCAGCCACCCCCACTCCTCAGCCCTGAAGGGAGGCACGGGATGGAACACACCTGGCAGCCAAGCCCACAGTGACATGGAGTCTGGGGCAGTTTAATGTCTCCTTTTCTATTTCATGACGCCAACTTGGGTCGTGTCTCTGCCTTTGTACTCAACTGTGAGCATCCATAAGGCAGACCCTGAATGGCATTTGCTGCCTTTTTCTCAGATCCTAATTCAAAGGAATGGATTGAAGTGTGAACAAGTCTGCAGCATTAGTGGGAACCCTCTTCTGAGGGACAGACAGAAATGGGGCCAGTTGGAAAGTTCCGGGGAGGGGGCTTACTGGGACCTGGCTGAGCTCCACAGCTGCTGCCTGAGAAAATATTGGAGAGCATTTTGTGTTTTTCTTGAGAGTTGGGGACACAAGCTAAGGAAGCCACAGTCCTCCCAGAGTCCAGAGGGCTGTGCAGTAATACTGACAGGGCCAACATGCGCTTCTAGCCAAGGGTCACAGGTCCTGATTCCACCGCTATTTACATTTTTGAAATTCACTGCTCTTTCCAGGGGATCAACAATAGAGATACAAATAGTAGCACCTTCAAAGCTTGGAAGGAGAAAATGAGGGAAGAACAAAAGGCAGCGGAGCGGGGGAGGAGGAGAAAACAGAAGAGAGAGGGTGGGGTAGGGATGAGATGAAATGAGAGGGATCAATGACATGGAGAGAGGGAGGGTTCATGTTTTAAAAAGAAACCTCAAGAGGCTCCATGGCCAGGATGTTCTAAGCAAAGAGCACAGGTTGCTGGATTGGAACTGCATCTTCATCTGTCTTCAGACATTCTTCTTTGCTTCCTGTAAAATGGGCTAGAACAAGTAAGCTTATCTCTAAGTTAAGCCCCAGCGGGATTCAGGGATGATCTCAATGGAATGTTCCTTCCTCCAGAATGTCATCAATCTCATCACGTTGTTTTGCCAAATTTAAGACAACTTTGGACCGAGCTAGAGAAAAAGCCGTTCACAGGAGGCTGTGGAAGGCAGGCTAGCGAGCTGTACACAGCTTGCAGCTCAGGTTTGACTGGAGGAGGACTAACTGGCTCTGTCAGTGGGTCCTGTGCGATGGGGTGCAGCTCAGCAGGGGCAGCACTTTGAAAGAAAGTGCAGTTTGAACAGCTGTGAGCAAATGCTGGGGTCTCTCAAAATTCCTGAGGACCCCAACGAATGTTTGTTTACATTGAAAAATCCATTACTATTGATCACACTGGAAAATCAAACTGAGAACGTTTTAAGACACAAGAACACAGTGCATGAGCCCCGAGGAAGCTGCATCATAGGAGGGGAGCAGGGAAAGCAAAACAACTTAACGACGATGCAGGAAGAGTTTAAGTTTAGGTCTCTCACATACCCACACACTCCCTGGACCACAATTTGAGCATGTGTCCTGGAGGCAGAGTGTTGCATATGATGGAAATCCTGCTATAGCTCCTCAGGACCTCAGATGAGATGGGGGCTCCACACAATCACAGCTACAGCTGGCTGCCTTGAGCTTTGTGCATTGGCAGCTGAATGAACCACCCAGAGTGCTTCACCTAGCCAGAGAGGAACCAAGACCAGAGGACTCCAGGGAAGATATAATGGTTAGGAAAATTTAGAAACCACAAGGAGGGTCCGTGTGAACTGGGAAATTAGATTCATCTGATTGTTTTGAGATGAGAAATTCAACAGTCCCCAAAGCCCTCAAACCCTGGCAGTATCACCTACACTCTCCCTATGATGTCATTGTCACCCAGCCCCACCAGCCCCACTCTTTTCCCTAGTATGGGAGAAAAATAAGAACCCAGCAATCAACACGAAATGTCAATTTTTAAAAATATAAGCAATAACTGTAATTTGCAGGGAGCCGGAATGCAATTAGCACACACATGTCAGAAGGGGTGGGTTCTGAGAGCCTGCCCCCCCACCACCACCATTGCATCGTCTTAGGAAAGGGCTCAGGCCTTTGTTTTGTGAACTTTCTGCCCTGCTATTGGCCCAAGTGAAAGGATAAGGAAGTCTGAGGGATGTGGGAGCAGCATAGCAGAGCCTTGAGGGTCTTCATGGAGGACAGAGGAGAGCAGAGAGCTTGTCTGTGACCTTTATGCTTGGAACAAGGTGAACTGAGGGCCCCAGATCAGGGTTCTCTGGCCCCTGGACACAGCAGCAGTTTTGTAACCTTGTTTCCTGGGTCACGAGTGCTTCAGGGCAAAAGGCAAGAAAATTGGGGCAGACAGTAAATAATAACAGCGTTAACTTTGTCTAGAGATGAGGCCCTCAGGGAAGATGGGAAATTATGGCTAAGAGTGGCCTTTAAATGGCTTCAGCTAGTGTACCATGCTCAGCTGTGTGACATTTGTTTACAATTGCCACTGCCTGCTGTGTCCTTAACCCTGCTCTTCTCTGACCTTGAAGCTGCTCCTGGATTTTGCCCCCTGAACCTGTTGTGGGAGGCTCAATGGCCCTTGGGGCAATCCCTGACTCCCTGTGTGGGAGAGAGTTCTTCCCAGAGCCCTCATAGGAGCGCCCAGCCCGGGCTGGGTCCCCCTCTATGAGTTCCATTAAAGGACACAGACAGAACTGCTCCTTGAATGACTATCACCCGAAGCACAGTTCTCATTTGGCTCTCTTTCTCCACTTAAAATTTATATAGTGCAGAGCATTTTTCCCTTGCCTGGGGATGAAATCTCTGTCTTGGGCAGGTCCCATAATTTTCTCCTGGCTTTTAGGTAATAAAAAAAGAGCTCTGGCCACTTTAAACCACAAATACAGTCTCCATTCAGTAATTAAAATGTTCCTGTCCTAGATAATACAGATTCTGAGCCTGTTTTACTTCCCACTAAAGGGATCCTTCGCTGGGGAGACAGGCAGGGTCTTTGTTTCCCCTTGAAGCAGAACTGGGGATGTGCAGGGTCTGTGATCTTTTCAGAACTTGGGGAAGGAGAGGTCTGGTTATCTTGGTCCAGCCAGCCTCACTTAGGTGCTCCAGGCTTGCCTCAGCCTCAGCTATACCAGCAGCAACTCAGTGAGGTTCTTCTGCCCAGACCTAGATGGTCCTTTGCAAAACGTGAATGGCTATGGGATAGTGCATGGTCCTGGCAGGAGAGAGCTGCCCTCCTGTTCTGTGACTGATTCAAGTATAATGTCTCATCCCAGCCACACTGTCCTTTTACTTTGTCTTCTCAGGCTGACAGCCAAGCTTCTCTCTTGGGATTCCATAGAGATGTGGTGTGTGTGTGTGTGTGTGTGTGTGTGTGTGTGTGTGTGTGTGTGTGTGTGTGTGTGTGGGACCCCATTAAGGGCTTTTCTATAGCTTGAAGGGAAGAAAGCGTGTTGTCCACCAAACAGTCTCCCTGCTTGTCTTCCAACCCAATTCTTGATTAAATCCCTCTTGCATATTCTCCCTCCCTCCCTTCCCTCCCCTTCTCCCTTCCTCCCTCTTCTTTCTGAAGGGTCTCACTCTATAACCCAGGATGGCCTCCAGCTGACGATCCTCCTGACTCTTGGAGTTATAGGAATATGTTGTCAGCCCAGATTCTTCGGCGTATTTTATTCTTGACTCTAGATGGGAGGCTTAAGAATTATGAACTGATCCCTTCACAATGGTCTGCAATAGGGCTTCTGACTTAACATCCCCTACTGACCCATCAGATGCACTGAGCCTGCTTCCTCTCCTGCATCTGTCTATGTAGGAAGCTGTTCTGCTTCCATTAGTGGGGCTGGGACAATGCAGATCTAACAGTGGGCTGTAGCCTATCAGCATGTTCTATTTCTCTGGATTAGGGGACCAGTGCTGCCCCAGACACCCGATCAACTTAATGGGGAAGAGTGGGGAAGCTTGCAAAACATTGACACAGAGACACAGCCTATGTTCTGTAGAAAGGACCAGAAACGACCATCTTGCATTCTCTTTACACTGGGGTTGGAGGCTAGACTTGTGACATCCATGTTACTTCTATAAGAGCAGTGTGGAGACAGAGCTGTTGGGAACCACCGTGTTAGGCCCTGGGGAGAAGCTGGGACTATAGAAGGAGCATCTTAGTCTCTAGTCACTAGAAACCAGATCCCTGCCATGCCTTTCAAGTCACAAGACCTGCTTTCCTGAAGGTGAGGATCTCAGATGGGATATTTGGGCCCTGCCTCCCCATAGACAGACAATTGGCAGCATTTCCTGGCTTATTTATTTATTTATTTATTTATTTATTTGGGGGGAGTTGTCATAACCAGGCTTAGGGGTGGGGATAGCACTAACATCTGGCAATTGGAAGCTGGAAGATGTCTTTGTTTTTGTTTTGAAATGTATAGGGCAGGTACACACAAAAGAATCACCAGGCCCTGATGCCAGTGGTGCTGAACTGGAAAGTCTTGTCTGGAATGCCAAAAATATTGTCTGGACCTTTCAATAACCAGTCAAGGTGTTTTCCTCCCACCTTCCTTCCCTGTTTTTCTCTCTTCCTCTTCCCTCCTTTTGAGATTAGTTTGGGTTTACTGCTTTGTGACTTATAATCGAAAGACTATTAGCTGACAGTTCTTGAACCAAGGGCACCTTCCCACTCTGGAACCCCTGTGTCTGGGATCGCACTTCTTGACAAGCCTACTCCTTCTTCCTCCATCTAGGCACATTTTAGGAATAGTGTTCGTCCCTCTTTGAATCTCCACATAGAATCCTATCTCCTAAAATCTTCAGGACAATAAGATACAACCTTTCTTTACAATTTCTATAGTGAACCATTGCAGATCCACAATATGAGTGACAGGTCAGGCCCCTCCTTCTGGCTTAAAAATATGTCACTTCCTCATAACGCTTCCCTCTCCCTCCCCACGAGAAACTACTATGTTAAATGTGTTTGTTATCTTCTTATGTATATTTTATGTTCATCTCCTCTTGATATATTCCTAAACAATATGTGATGTTGTTGCACTGAATCCTTTATAAACACACATAGATGATATAATATTGTCTGTATTCTCTAGTGACTTATTTTCTTTGTTATGATTCTCAAATCCTCCAGACTGCTTTAGGTAGCTCTGGGTTAACTCAGATTTATGTGGTTTTGCATGCATGAATTTCTGCATTCATTCCCATGGAGGCACACAGTCTAAGATGTCAATCAAAAGGCTGCTACTCAGAAGATGAATGAGCCTATGTCCTAGAGCACGCAAAACAAGAGCTTCTAGTATATTCTCCTGGAGTGCAATGGATGAATTCTTGGCTGTGGTTGCCATCCACTCTACTATCCGTTGATCAAAAGGTCACTTGCATTTTACTCGTGCTCTCTGTGTTGTGTTGATATGTTGGGGAACACAAACATTGTGCTTGGTTTTCATTTATCTTAATTACTCGTGAGGTTTACAGGATCTACACAAAGATTATGTGACTAGTATGATGGAACTAACCAATGACATCCCCAAATGTCTGCCTGCAACCTCCGGAGCCTGTGACTGTGTCACCTTTGTAGGAAGGACTAAATGAGTAATCGGAAATGGGGGTTATTCTGCATTATCCAGGCATACCAATGTCAAGGCAAGTGCTGCTATAGTAGAGAGGCAGGAAGGAAAGGGTCAGGAAAGGCTGTGTGACAGCAGATGCCGAGGCTGGAATGAGAGGTAATTCAAGCAAACCACAAGGCCGGTAGATTCTCAGGAGCCTCTGGAAGGAACACAGCCCTGCCAACTCATTTTAGCTTTCTCATCACCAGAAGAGCAAGACAATAAGCCTGTGTTGTTTTGAGCCACTAACTTTGCCAGAACCAATTTTAACAGGATTTGGAAATGGATATAGTAAGCAAGGCTACCTTGGAACAAAACGGAGAGGACGGATCTTCCCTCTGGTAGCCCCCCACACCCACACCCACACCGAGGATGGACTATCTTTGTTCATTTGGAATGCTAGAAACACCATGAACCTGACAGCTGATCAAAAGAAATTTGCTCCACATGGCTCTGGAGGCTAGGAGTCCATGATCAGGGTCCGCAGACTTGGTGGCTGGAGGGTTTCTTACAGATGGCACCACATCTCCATAGGGTAAAGGGGTACAGATGGCTCCCTGAACTTCCATTTATAAGGACACCAATCCCATCAACGTCTTCTTCACGGGACCACTCTTCCACCTGTCCAAACCTTCATCTCCCAAAGACACACCTTATCACCAGTTTGAAAGCTAAGATTGCTACATATGAAACCTGAAGGATACAGATATTCAGACAGTAGAATAAACAATTGGTGAAGGTTTAGTTCTTCCTGCTTCCTTCTCATTCCCAGTCTTCCTTCACTACTGACCTTTCAGTGTGCCCTGTAGTTCTTATCAAAAGAATATTATTGATAGGAAAACCCCTCTGGCACAGGTTCTAATTTGAGGGAATACAGACAATTCCTTGGGGATTCTCACACAAGAAAATCACTGTTTTCGTATTTCAGGCCCTGCCCAGGGTCCTCTTACAAAGAATCTCATTTAAGCCTCATAACAATTATATCAACAATTACCACTCATCATTAGAAACTCATTATTGGTTCCAGGCTCCTTTAAAAGGGTCCACTTAACTCTATGGTGAGGCGTGGTTCTCTCCTTTGTATTGATGAGAAGACTGAAAGAAGTTGAGTACCTTACCCAAGTCCCCAAAGCTGGCGTGCCATGGAGAGAAGCTTTGCAACCCAGACCCAGGCAGTCTCAAATTATCCTGAGAAGAGTGACAAAGGGACACAGATCTGGGCCCATCAGTGTCACATCCACACTGTGAATCCTGCCTGCTTGATATTAGGGCCGAGGGGTGCCTGTATTTGCAGGAAAGGGAATGCGCACCTGCAAATACAAAATCGTGCACCTAGGTGACTAGCAGACCAATACAGCAGGAACTACATACCATGAGGAATTGCTCCCTAGTTCCAGGGCCCCGAAAATATTTCCCTTCCATCTGCTGAGATAATCTTCTGGCTTACAACATCTCCCACTGGAGCAACTGTGGTGGGGGGGGCGGGCAATGTCTGTAGAGAAATCAGAATGAGTTGCTATTGGGGTGGGTAGGGGAAGGAAAGGAGAGAGGGAGGAGGAGGTGGAGAGGGAGTGGGGGAGGAATAGGAGTGGGGGAAATGCATAAGTACTCTTTGGCTATTGAATACTGAATATCGTTTGATGGCTGGCTTCTACCAAAGAGGTCAGACATGTAGTTTTTGACCCACTGATGGAGCTCAGAGACAGGAGAAGGGATGCGCATGAGTGGGGAAGCTTCAGTGGCCATTACTCTGGCCAAAGACCAGAAAAACACTTCATCTCTCCTTAAAACATGATTCAACAGCATCTCCGTTTGCCTACTTGTTGGTAGATGTGATCATAGGATGGATTTCTGTGTGGCGGAATGTGATGGAATGTGACAAAGCCAGGGTCAGTTCTAGCAAAAAGACAGGCCACCTTTCCCGGACATGGCTCTGTTTTTCCCTTCACAGAATCCGGAACTGACTTCATGGAGCAGAGCTACACACCAGCCTAGACCTTTTGGATGATTACCCAAACAGGAAATAAACTGTTGACTTTATTTAAGTCACTTTGTTTTTGGATGTTTTATTGTGTGTGTGTGTGTGTGTGTGTGTGTGTGTGTGTGTGTGTGTGTGTGTGTGTGTGTTAGTTAGCTAGTTTTACCCTAATGTATGTAATTATACCTTAGTCAGCACCAAGAGGCAACTATAGGGGCTCTGCACTTGTAGTAAGACTTAAAACTGTGGGAATATCTACCTGGGTGTTCTGAGTATATGACAAATGGGAGCATTCCCCTACTACTTCAATTTTTACTTGTCAGTAGAATTTTTAAAAATTCATTTTATTTTATTTAACTAACATTTTTTCATTTATTTTACATATCTCAGTTTTCCCTCTCTCCTCTGTTTCTGTTCCCTTCTCCCTACCTACCACTGCCCCATCCACTCCTCTTCCAGTTTCCATTCAGAAAGGGGCAGGCCTCCCATGGGTTTGAACAAAGCATGGTACATCAAGTTGAGGCAGGACCAAGCTCCTCCCCTGCATCAAGTCAGGGTGAGGTAATCCAGCATGGAGAACAGGACCCGAAAAGCCAACTAAGTGCCAGGGACAGGTCCTGATCTCACTGCGAGGAGCCTTACAAACAGACCAAAGCTGCACAACTGTCACAATATGCAGATGGCCTAGGTTGGTCTGATACAGGCTCCCTAACTGTTGGTCTAGAATCCATGAGCTCCCATCAGACTAGGTCAGCTATCTCTGTGAGTTCCCCATTATGATCTTGACACTACCTCCTCTCCTTGGCTTATAAATACCTCCTCCCTATCTTCAGCAGGACCCCCAGAGCTCAGCCCAGTGCTTGACTGTAGAACTCTGCATCTGCTTCCATCAGTTACTGAACAAGGCTCTCTGATAATGATTATGGTAGTCCCCTATCTGACTACAGCACCCTCTCCACTATTGCTAGGATTCTTAGCTGGGGTCATCCTTGTGGATTCCTAGGGGTTTCCTTGGCACCAAGTTTCTCCCTAACCCTGAAATTCTTCCCCGATCAAGACATCTTTTTTGTTACTCCCCCCTCCGTCCTGTCCCCAACCTGCCTCCTGTAGCCAGCCTGCCAAACCGTCTCCCTCAAGTCCCCTTCACACCCATCCCTGCCCCCAATATACACAGGAGATCTCTTCTATTTCCTCTTCCCAGGGAAATCCATGCATCCCTCTTAGGGCCCTCCTTGTTATCTAGCCTCTCTGGGGCTATGGATTGTAGTTTAGTTATCCTGTACTTTACTCCTACTATCCAGTAATGAGTGAGTACATACCATTTTTGTCTTTCTGGGTCTGTGTTACTTCACTCAGAATGATTTTTTTTCTAGTTCCATCCATCTATCTGCAAATTTCATGAGGTCATTTTTTTTTTTACAGCTGAGTAATACTCCATTGTGTAAATGTACCACATTTCCCTTATCCATTCTTCAGCTGAGGGGAATCTAGGTTGTTTCCAGGTTCTGGCTATTGTGAGTAATGCTGCTATGAACAGAGCTGAGTAAGTGTCCTTGCGGTCTGGTTGAGTACCCTTTGGGTATATGCCTAAGAGTGATAGTGCTGGGTCTTGAGGTAGACTGATTTCCAGTTTTCTGAGAAACCACCATATTTGATTTCCAAAGTGGATGTACAAGTTTGTGCTTCCACCAGCAGTGGAGGAGTGTTCCCCTTTCTCCACATCCCTTCCAACATAAGCTGTCATCAGTGTTTTTGATCTTAGCCATTCTGACAGGTGTAAGATGGTATCTCAGAGTCATTTTGATTTGCATTTCCCTGATGACTAAGGGTATTTAACAATCCTTTTAGTGTACTTTGACTATTTGAGATTGTTCTTTTGGGAATTCTGTTTTGATTTGTACCCCATTTTAAAATTGGATTATTTGTTATTTTGATGTCTAGTTTCTTGAGTTCTTTATATATTTTGGAGATTAGTTCTCTGTTACATGTGGAGTCTCTCTCTCTCTCTCTCTCTCTCTCTCTCTCTCTCTCTCTCTCTGTGTGTGTGTGTGTGTGTGTGTGTGTGTGTGTGTGTGTGTGTGTGTGTATGTGTGTGTGTGTCCGTGTACAGTTGCCTGTGGAGTCCAGAAGAGGATGTGGGCTCCACTGGAGCTGGAGCTACAGGGGTTGTGAGTGCTGTGGGTGCTGGGTACCAAAGTCAGCCCCTGTGCAAGGTCTTAACTGCTTAGTTACCTCTTCAACCCACATTCAAATTGTTTGGTTTGGTTTGGTTTGGTTTTGGCTGTTTAGGCTTCTGAGGCTTGCCACTGGTCTGAGCTCACTGATCGGATTAGACTGCTTGCTTGGCCAGCAAGCTCCAAGGATCCACCTGTGTCTGCCTCCCTGATGCTAGAATTCTAAGCACTTGGCATTGCACTTTTTGTTAGTTTTATGTGGGTTCTTGGGGTTGAACTTAGGTTCTGATGTGTGCATGGCAAGCACTTTACTAACAAAACTCTCCTAGCCTGGAATCACATTCTTAATTAGAACTAACCTCTGTAGCTATGTAATAGGGTGAGAAAAACTGGCATTCAAACTACACCTCAATGGTGTGGATGAACTCTGTGTGGCAGGAGTCTTCTTGCAGCTCTGAGAGGTTGCTGGTGCCCCTTCCCACCCCCAGAAAGGACCAGAACTCCCCACCCCATTTTTCTTTCTTTCTCTTGGATATAATTAGTTTGACTCAAATTTGGCATATATTAATCAAGTCAGCATAAACACGGGTAGCCAATAGTTCAGGCTGCCAGGGAGGAAGTGGACTCTGAATGCTGGAAGCCCCTGGGCTCTCAACCCATCTGTCTTGTTTCAGGTGCAATCCTGCCTGGGGTAGTGAGCTGGGCTCAGTGATTTAATGAGTCTGCTGTGAGCAAAGACAGGTGGACCCTAGAGTGGCAGAGGAAGCTTGCTTCTGTGGGTAATTACTCTGTTTCCCACTCTTGCCAACAACTACCCCAACCATATACTGATTTATACCCCAAAAGCTCCTTACTCTGACAGAATGCTCTAACACGTGTTTCATTACAAGTCCTTGCAGTGTGCATATTTTCCACTATCCATCATGCAAATATAAGTTTTACAAACTCAGATTATTGATTAAATATTCATTGTAGACATTGGCAAAGGGGGAAAAAGTTGTCACCCATTTCCCTGTCATTCTATTACCACCACTACTTTTAGCTTGGTATAATCCCCATTGATTTAATTGAATGACTGGTCTTCCTTATTTGAAACTATGTCAAATATACCAGTTGATGTCTGGCCTTTCATTTCAATTTTTATTATTGAACTCTTTCCATGTAACTACCTATATATAATTATAATTTTAAGACATTCATAAAAATTCTATTGAAGCCACATATTGCAGTTTACTCCACAGCCACTGCAGCCTATGATGGGTAGGATAATACCCACTTTTCAGAGTTATTTGCTAAGACTAGGCTGATAGATGGAACCCAGCCTAGTGTCTGACATAGTGTGGGTTTGGCGGATGGGAGGTGGCTTGGATCCAGACTTATTGGCTAGGAATTCCAGCTTCCTCTCTACCATGCAGCACTTGGAAGAACTTACTTCCTCTTTGCCAATTTCCTCAGGTATAAAGTGGGGGTATCAGCCATTCTCAATGCATAGGCTTGCTATAAGAAGCAAATAAATGCTACATGAGTCACTGTTACTGGCCTTATTTTTATTCCCGTCCAATACACTTGGTCTTTGTCAAAGTCTGACGATCGATCCTTTCACGTAACTGAATTTTGTGTGTTATTGCTCTATCTAAAACTCCTGCAATAACAGCAAACAACTAAAAAATTGTCTGGTGATGATTTAAAAGGTACTGTAGTTTACAATTACCAAAAAGCAGGCAGTTGAGGCTTCCTGCACAAGAGGTATTCATTTCTATATGAAAGTGGACCCTTCTGTTCCTTTCTTTAAATCCTTAATCTGATGGCTTTAAGTGGCATCAACTGCATTGTGCCACCCACTAAATGGTTGTGCTGCCTAATGCTTAACAATTTATGTGATATGCATTTGATCCTAATTAGATTTACCAGGTTCGATTTTCATATCTTGTCCTGTATAATGCTCTTCTTTTGTTTCTGTTCTCATTTTCTCTGTCTGTAGCCTCTGTACATATGTTCAAAGGTGGGTGCCATCGTCAGGGTTCTCCAGGGACCCAGAACTAATGGAATATAGCTGATAGATGATAGAAAGACAGACAGACAGACAGACAGACAGACAGACAGATAGATAGGTGATGGACAGATGTATGGACAGAAGGACAGACATAATAGGACATTTAGTATAAGAATTTACTCCAATGCTTATAGACATCAAGAAGCCTATAGCCCAGCAGTCTGCAAAATGGAAGTCCAGGAAAGGCAGGTGTACAATCCCAGTCCAAGAACAACTGCCTGAAAAACAGAGGAGGCAATGATAAAACTTCACACATGAGTTCAATGGCCTAGGAATCGGCAGTGTTTATGTCTAATGCAGAGTATGATGGATATCCCAGGGAAAACTCGCTTCCTGAAACTATTATTTTTTTTGAGTCAGAGTTTTGCTATGTTGCACAGGTTGGCATTGAACTCCCAATATCTCAGTCTCATCCTTTCAGATAAGATAGATTGCAACTATGTGTCTCTGTACCTGGTCTTCTTCCATTTATTCGCTATTTGGATACTGGATTTATAATGCCCAACACATTAGTGAGACCAGATACTCCTTAGTATACTGAGAGAATGCCAGAAAACTCTTGCATACATCCTATCAACAATACCTCACTCACTACCTGAGCATCCCTGAGCCCAGCTAAAGTTGATGTACAAAATTAGCCATCTCTGTGGGAGATAACAGATGAGAGTCACCTGGTACAGAGGCTGCACTGGTTAGTTTTTGTCAGCTAAACCCTAGCTATAGGCACCTGGGAAGAGAGACCCTCCCTCTGAGGAATTGCCTCCATCAGATTGGCCTATGAGGCATTTAAAAAATGGTTAATTGATGGAGGGTCCAGCACACAGTGGGCAGTGCCATCCCTAGGCATGTGGATCTAGGCTGTATCAGAAAGCTAGCCAAGCAAGCCAGAGAGAGAAAAGCTGGTATAAGCCACCATTGTTCCTGCCTCTGCTCTTACTTGAGCTGCTGGTCTGACTTCCCTCAATGATAGACTTTGTTTAGGGCATGTATTCAAAATCAGTCCTTTTTCCCTTCGTGGCTCTGTCACCAAAGTGTTTATCACAGCAACAGAAAGAAAACTCATCTAGTCAACAGACAGGACAAGTACCAGATAGTAAAGCAATGCCACTCCTACTCATTTCTACACAAAGTTAGTTAAGATGCAGTTGGAGAGACGGCTCAGTGGCTAAGATCCCTGCCGCCTCTTCCAGAGGACCTGGGTTCAATTCCCAGCACCCACATCCCAATCCCCTCTTCTGGCCTCCACCTGCATATGTCATGCACGTGGTACACAGACATAGATGCAGACAAAACACCCCACACACATAAAATTCAATAAATAACTCAATGCATTTAATGTGTTTTGGGTGCTTTCTCTTTAATATTTGAAAATTTACCTTAGCATTTCTGTAGAGGGCAATGTTAAATATTTCACTTGAGTTGCACTTAAAAGAATGTCTTGCTTGTGAGTGTTACAAGGCACACTTGAGGCAGATGCCATTACCTGGTACTTCTATGTTTTGTTCCTGGCCATTCTGCACGACTCTACCAATCAATCTTTTCTGGGATTCATTTGCTGTTCTATCTGGCAGGAAATTGACAGTTATTTGTGTTTACATGCAATGTGTGCATAAATAAGTAAAAAAGGCAACATTAATGCCATTAAGATCTTTTTGAACAGCATATGTTATGCCAAGTGTGCCTGGTTGGTATATTTCCTCATTACACACCAACTTCAAGTGGCCGAAAGCAATCACATTGGCTCCTGATGGATTGTCCCTTTATCATAAGGCTGATTTCACTCACTGACGTTATATTTTAATACTTCTGCTTACATTCAAGTGTGGTGTTGGCATAGGCTTTGTTTTGTAGGAGTGTCTCTATCAGATGTCAGGCTTTGCGTTATATGTATTTCGTAGACTACTATGGACACCTCGGGATTCTTTGCTTTGGGAGAGTTTGTGAGCCACAGGGATATTTTGCATCAGGAATAGTTACCAATGCATCTTTGCAGACATTGGAAATAAACTTCAAGTCTACACGTCTCTCTATTTATTTTATTACATCAAATGTAGAATGCCAGGGTTATTTTTTTCTTTTGGAAGAGAGCAGGGAGGGGTATATAGGATAGTTTTGAGGGAGGAAAGGGTAAGGAGAGATGATTTAATTATATTATAATCTCAAAATATAGAAGAAGTAATAAAAATTATTATTTGGCAGTTTCACATCAATATAAATGAAATGAAGTAATTTTAACCCCTATTATCCTCTCCCACGCCCCCTCTGCCTTCTCCAACTGAAACCATTTTTTCTCATCAGTTCCCTTTCCTGCTTCGGTGTTTTTGTGACCCACTGAGCTTAATCAGTTTGCACAAGCATGGGGGGAGGGGAGAAGGGGAAACACGGGCAACTAACCAGTGGGTACACCACTGAGGAGAGTGGCACCTTGTCCCCCAACCACCACTGACTGTTGATGGTTACTGATAGTCCTTCAGGGAGGAGTTGGGCCTCAGGAGCCCTTCTGTGTCCCATGATGAAGTTTGGATGGACCCAATGCTATACAGGTCTTGTGTGCACAGCTGTGGTGACTTCATGGGTACAATAGCTCTGTAATATCCAGAAGGCACCTCCCTATCCTCCAGGTCTTACATTCTTTTCACTCCTTTTATGGTCCCCTAGCCTTGGAGGGGTCACCTAGATGACCCACTTAGGGCTGAGTATTTCACCATCCCTTCAACACCAGTAGGCAAACCCTGACTTTGAGACCACAGCATCCTTGTTCCCTACTTTTGTTGATGCTTCAAAAGAGCTCACAATTTAGCATAATATATCTCTACCACTTAAAAACTGTTTAATGTTGGTCGTTATATTTGAGTTTTGGGTCTTAATTTTGCCATTTTGAGCCCAGTGTTTATTAGTTTTGTTGGTTTAGGTTTCTTTCATAGCTTGGATCTTGAATGTTTCCAAAAGGCTCATGTATCAAAGGCTTGGGCTCAGGTGGTGCTACTGGGCAGTGGCAGAATCTTTGAGATGAGAGATGTGTATGAACCCTTTTTGAGGTCATTTGAGGCATGCTGCTGCCTCAGCCTTTCTTCTTTCTCTCTTTTGCTTCCTGGCTGTTAGGTGAGTAGTTTCTCTTTGTCCTGTGTTCCCACCATTATGAACTGTCTTAACACCGGCCCAAAGTAGCAGAGGCGATCAGAGACCAAACGCCATTTCTCTTACTTCCAGCATTTTGCTATAGTGATGAAGAGGTAACGAAACCCGCTTACTTACTGTGTCATTTACTTACTCCCACCCGTTTCCTTTGCGTTTCTGTTGTTATCCTTGCCAATCTCCTTTACCCATGCTAGCTGACCCCCTTCTCTTTCACTACAGTGTTTGGCTGATGTAAGCACAAATCTTTGGAAAGGTAGGATGGACCATTAGTTGTGTACTACAAGTGTGATTAGATCCCAGCTCTGCTGTTGTCATCTGTGGGGAGCTGCACTGCACTTTTGGATGTATATCGATCAATTTAATGGTTGCATGCAAACTACAATTAGGGGAAAAAGGAAGCCCACGCACGAAAACTAAGGAAACACGAGAAAGGAAACTGAGGCCAAGCAGAAAGAAGTGGAGATGGAGACCATATAAGGCCAGGAAGATGAAGGCGACTCCAGCTTCCCTTTGTCTCTCCAACTCCTAAGAGGCCTCACTCCATGTCCACACACTTTTCTCCAAAAGAAAAGCTGTTATTGTATGATTTCCATTTTGTCCTTAATCTGGCACTTCTGGTTCATGCCACCAAACATGCCTTATAATATTTTCTTACATGTTTAAAGCTTAATGCTTATTTGACTTGAGTTTTTAAATAATAGAGGAATTTAAAATAATTTAAAAAGGCGGAATTGATATGAATTAATTATCTCTCCCATTGATCACAAAGAAATATTCAGATCCCCCAGTTCTTTGCTAATATTTACTTTGCCTACTTTCTGTTTTTCTTGGCAGCCAGAGCACCAGCATGTGGTTTATTCTTAATTATTGTCTTAAATTTCTCCCAAATAGGTAAAGTATCAGATTCACGTCTCCCCGAGTTACAAATCCAAGTTTGGTAAAAATGAAATCTATAAATCTGTGACTATATAGGTACATAGTGGGGAAAAGATTGGAAGAATATATACTGAAATGTTATGAGTATTTAGTCATGGTTTTTCCTTGTTTATGCTTTTCTACAGACAATGAGAGTATATTAGTTTATAATCAAATAGATGCAATTATGTGACATTAAAAAATGAACAATTAATTTCTTCCAAGCCTGACTTTGCTGAGAGATGGAGGTTCCTAAATAGATAGTACTTTTGTTTTCATTGATTTCCGCATTTGCTATTATTTGGTCCAAGAGCAATTTTGCGGAGCACTTTTTCATTTTATGAGCCCTGAGGATGCTTTATCTTCTCAGCTTGTATGACTAATAGAGAACTATTTTCCTGATCACCTGACTAGAGCGAGGGAGGAGACTGGGTCAACACATTTGTCACTGTCTGCTCTACACCTGATCCCTTAGCTGGTTCTGACCTGAATTCCAGGCATAGGTAACAGCTAAACATCCGACACAGGTGCATTTGTTACTCATTGTTTTCAGTAGTCTGTCTTGTGCCAGTGCAGGCGCCGATGGTGAGATACAGAAGCTGCTGAAGACCAAACCTTTCTATGTTAGTCTCCTTTTTCATCACTGTGAACAAATACCTAGCATACACTACAGAAAGGCAAAAGAAACTATTTGTGTTGTTCGTGGTTTCAGAGGTCAGGCCAGCATGGCAGGGAGAGCAGAGCAGAGCAGAGATGCTCATATTATGGTGGCTAGGAGGCAGAGAGAGGAATGAAACTGAGAACCTGGCATAGCTTTCAAAGGCATGGACTCAGTAATCTGCTCCCTCTAGCTGTGCTTCACTTCCCCAGGTTTGGACTACTCGCCCTGCCAGCCAACCAGTGAAAACAGGAGCCTATAGAGAGCACTTCACATGCAAACCAGAGCACCCTGTTCTCATGGAGCCGGTATGCTAATGAGAGATGTTCAAACAAATCACAGCATAGCATATAGAAATACAAACTACCAGGGAAAATATGTCTAGGTGGGGCACACTACGTATTAAATTTGGGGGAAGGATTTTGTTTGCAGTGGCCGTATTTGCATTGAGAAATCTGAGAATTCAGGCAGGATCACCTCAGGCAGTAGAGATGCTAGTGGAAAGATCATAACTCAGATCGGTGTTTGAAAACGACAAAGGGGGATGATTCGAGCAGACAATGGTAATCTCAGGAGGAGATGAGTCTGAAGAGGTGAGAAGAGTTCACGAAGGTGCAGAGTCGGGGGGGGGTGGATGAGAATGTTGGTTTTGATTTTAACCATACTAGTTGTTTTTCTCATCTCCATGACAAAGTACCTGACATAGGCAACATAAAGGAGAAAGGATCTGTTCAGCTCATTGTTTCAGAGGTGTCAGCTCATGATGCTGCAGAAGGATATCAGAGAAATTCTCATTATGGCAGCCAGGGAGTAGAGAAAGAGTTTACCAGTAGGGGTGAGCACAAAACATAGTTCCAAGGAAATGCCTCCAACTACACTTAGATCTAGCCTTTACTGCCTCCCAATAATACCATCATATTGTGCATCCGTAAAGGGAATAGTCCATTCATTAGGTGGGAGCTTTTGAGATCTCATATCTGGCAATGTCATCCTGTGCACATCCAAAGGTGTGTCTAGGTGTGTCTCACTAATCTCTTAGACATCTCTCAATCCAGTTGAGCTGACAATCCAGATTAACTGTCACACCACTGAAGCATTTAGTTTAAGCAGGGAAGTGACATGATTATTTTATGCATTAAAGAGATAACTCCAGAGCCTCTGCTCTGGGATGATGGAATAGACAGCTTTTCTATCCCAGTCCTCTTGCCAAATACAAACTCTCTCCTGGATGTAATTTATAAAGCAAATATAATGAGACTTAGGATTGGAGAGAGTTCCAAGGCTGTTAACCTTGGAACCTGAGAACAACATAGTTGAGAAAGCCATACTGTTTTAATATATTTAAAATCTTTTGCTTCATGTATCCCAGACTCAGAGCTGAAGGAACAAGTAACTAAAAATCAAGTACCGATCCCCAAACATCCTAAAATAAAATAAAAGTTTTCTCTGCTTAGACAAAGGAATGGGAAAGGAGCAGGCTAACAGAACAGGAAACTTATGGATTATAACCACTGACTGTAGCCAAGTCATAGTAAAAGTTATGGTCTGCCCTCACCCTGACAGCAAAGATTTCTACCTTTGAAAGGCTGAAATGGAATAGGGGCTTCAATCCCTACCTTGAAGGGACAGCCAAGTTGGAAGCTGGAATATTCATTTTTCCAGGCAGGAAAATGAGGAAAATAGTCTACCAAGGCATCAATGGCCATGAATTTTAAAGTCTGGGCTTCCACTTCCACCTATGAGTAACTATATACCTTTTTCATTCCCTATGGAATTGGTGTCACAGGAGGCCAGTTAGAGACAGGGCTCTACCATGCTAAGAAGTAAGGAGGCTACCACCTTCTCTGTGGGGTCAGTGGATGTCACTTAGCAGCAAGGTGTTCCTAAACCTCTTAGCCAGGAAGGTGGCTGTGAAGTCTCTCCATACCCAGGCTTGGTTGAGTGGGACATCCCACAGATTTTATTCTGGGACTGACCAAACACAGGAACACCCCATATAATGAAGGTCAGTGAGGAACCAGGACTCCCAACCTTCCTGACAGGAAGGAGGCACACTGTGCCTCTGATGGTCAATAAGGCTTGTCTTAGAACTGTGGTTTTTACTGCCACCGGGAATAATGAAGTGGCCTCAAACATTTTCCTTGCTGAACCAGTGTCAAGGGATGACACAAACAGAGATGTAATAAACAAAGAAATGAAGGAAGGAAGAATGAAGGAAGAAAAGAAACACCAAAGTGTGTGTGATATTATAGCTAGAATAACTAAAAAGTCTTTACATATAAGTTAGTAATCAATCTCATTATCAGGGGAGGGCATTTAAGGTAGCCTCTCCATTGTTGCTTAGATTGTTAGTTGGTGTCATCCTTGTAGATCTCTGGACATTTCCCTAGTGCCAGATTTCTCTTTAAACCTATAATGTCTCCCTTTATTATGGTATCTCTTGCTGTCCTCTATTCTTCCCCCCACCCCACTCAACCTTCCTGCTCCCTCATGTCCTCCTTACCACTCCTATTCTCCCCTTCTCATTCTCCTAGCTCCCTCTCCCCTTCCCCAACGCTCCCAATTTGCTCAGGAGATCTTGCCCCTTTCCCTTTCTCCAGGGGACCATGTATGTTTCTCTTGGGGTCCTTCTTGTTTCCTAGCTTCTCTGGCAGTGTGGATTATAGCTGGAAATCCTCTGCTCTATGTCTAAAAATCCATATATGAGTGAGTACATACATGTTTGTCTTTTTGTGATTGGGTTACCTTGCTCATGATGGTTTCATCTAGTTCCATCCATTTGCCTGCAAATTTCAAAATTCTTTTGTTTTTTCCCACTGAGTAGTACTCCATTGTGTAAGTGTATCACATTTTCTCTATCCATTCTTCAGTTGAGGGGCATCTAGTTTGCTTCCAGTTTCTGACTATTACAAATAATGCTGCTATGAACATCGTTGAACAGATGTCCTTTTTGTATGAATGTGTTTCTTTTGGGTATATGCCTAGGAGTGGAATTGCTGGATCTTGTGGTAGACTGATTCCCATTTTCCTGAGGAATTGCCATACTGATTTCCAAAGTGGCTGTACGAGTTGGCACTCCCACCAGCAGTGGAGGAGTATTCACCTTTCTCCACATCCTCTCCAGCATAAACTGTCATTGGTGTTTTTGATTTTTAGCCATTCTGACAGAAGCAAGATGGTATCTCAGAGTTGTATTTTTAATTATTATTTTTTACTTAAATTCCTTAATTACTACTCATATTTACATATTCATCCCCCCAATTCCCTCACCCTCCCATCCTCCCATGTTCCCCACCAACCCCCCCCAACCCATCCTCAAACTCCTCCCCAGGGATAATGAGGCCCTCCACCAGGGACCTTCAAAGTCTATCATATCATTTGGGGGAGGGCCTAGGCCCTTCTTGCTGTATCTGAACTGCAATAGTATCCCTCCATAGGGAATCGGCTCCCAAAGTCCATTTGTGCTCTAGGGTTAAAGACTGGCTCCATTGTTAGAGGTCCCATAGACTGTCTTGGCCTCCTAGCTGGCACCCACATTCAGAAGGTTTGGTTCAGTCCAATGTTGTTTCCGCAGCTTTATAAATGTGGGAACCAAGCCCTCAGAGTTGTTTTGATTTGCATTTCCCTGATGGTTAAGGATGTTGAGCACTTTCTTGTGTGTCTTTCAGCCATTTTATATTCCTCTATTGAGAATTCTCTAATTCTGTACTCCACTTTTTAATTGGATTATTTGGTGTTTGGGAAACTAGCTTCTTGAATTCTTTGTAAATTTTGGAAATGAGCCCTCTGTTGGATGTGGGGCTGGTGAAGATCTTTTCCCATTCTGTGGGCTGCCGTTTTGTCTTGTTGTCTGTGTCCTTTGCCTTACAGAAGCTTCTCAGTTTCAGGAGGTCCCATTTATTAATTGTGGATCTCAGTGTCTGTGGTACTGGTGTTATGTTCAGGAAGTGGTCTCCTGTACCAATTCATTTAAGGGTACTTCCCACTTTCTCTTCTGATAGGTTCAGTGTGGCTGAATTTATGTTGAAGTCTTTGATCCATTTGGACTTAAGTTTTGTGCATGGCGATAGATCCATGGATCTATCTGCAGTCTTCTACATGCCAGCATCCAGTTATGCCAGCACCATTTGTGGAAGATGCTTTCTTTATTCCATTGTATATCTTTAGCTTCTATGTAAAAAATCAGGTGTTCATAGGTATGTGGGTTGTGATGACTAACTTATATGCCATCCTAAAGCCTTCATCCAGCAGCTGATGGAAATAGAAGCAGACACCCACAGCTAAACACTGATCTGAACTGGAACCCAGTTGCAGAGAGGGAGGAGTGATGAGCAAAGGGTTCAAGACCAGGCTGGTGAAACAGCTGGCCCCAAAAAGGGGGAGCTCATGGTCCCCAGACTGATAGCTGGGAAACCAGCATAGGACTGATCTGGTCCCCATGAACATGGGTGTCAGTGAGGGGGCCTCAGAAATCTATGGGGCCTCTGGTAGTAAATCAGTACTTATTCCTACCATAGGAATGGACTTTGTGTGCCCATTCCACATAAAGGGATACTCTCTCTGTCTAGACACACAGGGGAGAGCCTACGCCCTATCCCAAAGGATATGGCAGACTCTGAAGATCCCCCATGGAAGTCCTCACCCTCCCTGGGGAGCAGAAAGGGTATGGAAGGTAGGGTGTTAGTTGGGGGCAGGGAGGAGGGGAAGGAGAGGGAACTGGGATTGACATGTAAAACAATCTTGTTTCTAATTTAAATTTTAAAAATGGAGAAAAATATAAAAAAAAACTTTCTAGATACCAATGTGTACCTAATTCTTATATATGTCCTCTAGGGGAAAATACCATAAAATTGTATTTCAAGATTATATTTCATTTTCATTCAGAATTTGTCAACAAGGGTTGAGAACTGATTTCCCAAATGCAGGCTTTGATTTTCCAATGTCAGGAAACCAATAAAACCTATTTTGAAAGTTAAAAAAGTCTTTACAAAAAAAATGCATGTACCCTGAAACATAAATAAATTAAAACAGAATTCTAAACATTGTTCAAATGGCCATAGAAAGGAAGGAAAAAGATAAAAACAAAAACAATGGCACAAGCACAATTTTTAAAATGTCACACATAAGTCCTAGCAGATTGGCAGTTTTACTAAATATAAATGGCCTACACAAACCAATTAAAAGAGATTAGCAGAGTGAATTGAAAGTATAACTCAACCTTCTATAACAAATTCACTATAATTTTACAATATAATTTGGTTGAAGGAGAAAAAGCATACAAAATATATATCATGAACATTAATAAAAGTGAATCAGGAGTGGTGATGTTAATATCAGATACAGTAGATCCAGGGTAAAGAAAAATTACCAGTGATGAAGATGGGTGTTGTATAATGATAAAAGAGTCATTTCATTAAGAAGACATAAAAAATAAAAAAAGTTCAAAACAACAGAACTAAGACAAATATTTGAAATAAAATGTAACTGAAAGGAGAAACAAACAATTCCATAATTATTGCCAGACATTAAAAATTTTCTCAATAAAGTAGTACAGAATAACACACAATCCCATCAAACAATGGGTTCTAATCCATGCTGCCAGGGCATTCTGCCCCAAGGCAGAATACACTAATGCCTACAAACGATACCAAGATAGACCATATCCTAGGTCTATATAAAACAAATTTCACTAAATTTAAAAGGACCATGATTCACACAATATTTTCTGATGACAGTAGAATCAAATTATCAATAATTAGCAGAAAGAAAAATTCCAAGCATTGGAATATAGCCTGATAAATAGAAGACCCAAAGACAGATATTGGGGTTCAAGCTTCAAGAAGATCAGAGAAGCAAAGCAGCCAAGCCAGTGAATCTTACGTCTACCAAGCTGAAATGTCAATCCTGTCTCCACAAATTCTCAGAGGCAAAAGCCCTCAGTTCCTGTCTCCTCCTCCTTTTATTCCTTTCTCTGCCCAAACATATCACTCTTGTCTCCACCTCCCTAGTGCTAGGATTAAAGGTGAGTGGCCCCAGGTGCTGAGATCACCTTTGTGTCAACTCTTTCTTTTAGGACTGGATAAATTTCATTTAGTCAGTGTGGCCTTGAACTAGCAGAGATCTGTCTACCTCCTAATCCTGAGTTGGGATTAAAGGTATGTACTACTACCACCTAGCTCTATGGCTGCTGGGAGTAAAGGTGGATTTCACTATAGCTCGTGGCTGACTTTGGTTTCTGAATCCTCAGGCAATCTTTAATCAATTACAAATAATATATCTCCACATTGGAAACTAAGCAGATACTTCTAATTCCCCATGGGTCAAAGAGGAAGGCTCAAAGAAAAAATAAATTAAATTAAATTTGTGAGTCACAGATAAAGCTCTGCCCGAGAAGAAAACTGACAGTGCTGAATGCACATAGTAAGAGAGAAGAAAAACCCCAAATAAAAACCTGAGCTCTTTTTATACTAATCTAGAAAAAGAATAGCAAAATGTGTCCAAAGCAAGGAGAAGGAAGAAATAACGAAGAACTTCAAGGACAATATTGAAGAGATATGGAGAGTGGACAGCCTTGTCCTGTTCCTGATTTGAGAGGAATAGCTTTGAGTTTCTCTCCATTTAGTTTGATGTTGGCTGTTGGGTTACTGTATATTGTTTTTATTATGTTCAGGTATGTTCCTGTTATTCCTGATCTCTCCAGGACTGTTATCATGAAGGGATGTTGGATTTTGTCAAAGGCTTTTTCAGCATCTAGTGAGATGATCATGTGGTTTTTCTTCTTCAGTTGGTTTATATGGTGGATTACATTGACAGATTTTCGAATGTTAAACCAACCCTGCATCCCAGGGATGAAGCCTACTTGATCATGGTGGATGATTTTTCTGATATGTTCTTGGATTAGGTTTGCCAGTATTTTATTGAGTATTTTTGCATCTGTGTTCATGAGGAATATTGGTCTGTAGTTCTCTTTCTTAGTTGTGTCTTTGTGTGGCTTGGGTACCAAGGTAATTGGAGCCTCGTAAAAAGAGTTTGGAAATGAAACTTCTGCTTCTATTGTGTGGAACAATTTGAGGAGTATTGGTATTTGCTTTTCTTTGAATTTCTGGTAGAATTCTGCACTGAAGCCATCTGACCCTGGGCTTTTTTTGGTTGGGAGATGTTTGATGACTGCTTCTATTTCCTTAGAGGTTATAGGTCTGTTTAAGTTGCTTATCTATTCTTTATTCAATTTTGGTAAGTGATATCTGTCCAGAAAATTGTCCATTTTCTTTAAATTTTCAAATTTTGTGGAGTACAGGTTTTCAAAGTATGACCTGAAGATTCTCTGAATTTCCTCAGTGTCCGTTGTTATGTCCCCCTTTTCATTTCTAATTTTGTTAATTTGCATGTTCTCAACAAAAGGAGATCAAGGGGATACATTTTGGAAAGGAAGAAGGCAAGCTTTCACTGTTTGCAGATGATATGATAGTCTGCATAAGTGAACCTAAAACCTCTACCAGGGAACTCCTACAGCTGATAAACACCTTCAGCAAAGAGGCAGGATACAAAATTAACTAAAAAAATCAGTAGCCCTACTATATATGGATGATAAATGTGCTGAGAAAGAAATCAGAGAAACATCACCCTTTAAAATTTCCACAAACAACATAAAATACCTTGTGGTAATGCTAACCAAAAAAGTGAAAGACCTGTATCATAAGAATTTTGAGTCTTTAAAGAAAGAAATGAAAGAAGATACCAAAAAATGGAAGGATCTCCCATGTTTTTGGATAGGTAGGATCAACATAGTAAAAATGGCAATCTTGCCAAAAGCAATCTACAGATTCAATGCAATCCCCATCAAAATCCAGCATTTCTTCACAGAACTTGAAAAAACAATTCTCAACTTTATATGGAAAAACAAAAGACCCAGGATAGCCCAAACAACCCTGTACAATAAAAGAACTTACAAAGGCATCACCATCCCTGATTTCAAGCTCTATTATAGAGCTACATTCCTGAAAAACAGCTTGCTATTGGCACAAAAATAACAGGTAGACCAATGGAATAGAGTTGAAAACCCCGATATTAACCCACACACCTCCAAACACTTGATTTTTGACAAAGAAGCTAAATTTATATGATGGAATAAAGAAAGCATCTTCAACAAATGGTGCTGGCATGTATAAGACTGCAGATAGATCCATGTCTATCGCCATGCACAAAACTTAAGTCCAAATGGATTAAAGACGTCCACATAAACCCAGCCACACTGAACTTACTAGAAGAGAAAGTAGGAAATACCCTTGAATGAATTGGTACAAGAGACCACTTCCTGAACATTACACCAGTAGCACAGACACTGAGATCCACAATTAATTAATGGGACCTCCTGAAACTGAGAAGCTTCTGCAAGGCAAAGGACACAGTCAACAAGATAAAATGACAGCCCACAGAATGGGAAAAGATATTCACCAACCCTACATCTGACAGAGGGCTGATCTCCAAAATTTATAAAGAATTCACGAAGCTAGTCTCCAAAACACCAACTAATCCGATTAAAAAGTGGGGTACAGAACTAAATAGACAATTCCCAATAGAGGAATCTAAAATGGCTGAAAGACACTTAAGAAAGTGTTCAACATCCTTAGCCATCAGGGAAATGTGAATCAAAACAACTCTGAGATACCATCTTACTCCTGTCAGAATGGCTAAAATCAAAAACACCAATGACAGTTTATGCTGGAGAGGATGTGGAGAAAGAGGAACACTCCTCCACTGCTGGTGGGAGTGCCAACTCGTACAGCCATTTTGGAAATCAGTATGGCAATTCCTCAGGAAAATGGGAATCTGTCTACCACAAGATCCAGCAATTCCACTCTTAGGCATATACCCAAAAGAAGCACATTCCTACAACAAGGACATCTGTTCAACTATGTTCATAGCAGCATTGTTTGTAACCTGGAAGCAAACTAGATGCCCCTCAACTGAAAAATGGATAGAAAAAATGTGGTACATTTACACAATGGAGTACTACTCAGAGGAAAAAAAGGCATCGGAATCTTGAAATTCTCAAGCAAATGGATGGAACTAGAAGTAACCATTCTGAGCGAGGTAACCCAGTCACAAAAAGACAGGTATTGTATGTACTCACTCATATGTGGATTTTAGACATAGAGTAAAGGATTACCAGCCTGCAGCCCAGGCTGCCGGAGAGGCTGGTAAACAAGGAGCACCCTAAGAGAGACATACATGGTCCCCTGGAGAAAGGGAAAGGGACAAGATCTCCTGAGAACATTGGGAGCATGGGGGGAGGGGGAGGGAACTAGGAGAATGAGAAGGGGAGAAGAGGAGGGGTGAGGAAGACATGATGGGACAGGGAGGTTGAGTTAGGGGAAGAACAGAAGAGAGCAAGATAAGAGATACTATAACAGAGGGAGACATTATAAGTTCAAGAGAAATCAGGCAGTAGGGAAATGTCTGGAGATCTACAAAGATGACACCAACTAACAATCTAAGCAACAGAGGAGAGGCTGCCTTAAATGCCCTCCCCTGATAATGAGATTGATGACTAATTTATATGTCATCCTATAGCCTTCATCCAGCAGCTGGTGGAAGTTGCAGCAGACACCCACAGCTAAACCTTGAACTGAACTGAAATCCAGGTGCAGAGAAGGAGGACTGATGAGAAAAGGGGTCCATACCAGGCTGGTGAAACCCACAGAAACAGCTGACCTGAACAAGGGAAAACTTTTGATCCCCAGACTGATAGCTGGAAAACCCGCATTGGGCTGATCCAGACCCCCTGAACGTGGATGTCTGTGAGGAGACCTTGGAAATCTATGGGGCCTCTTGTAGTGGATAAGTACTTATCGCTACCATAGGAATGGACTTTAGGAGCCCATTCCACATGGAGGGATACCCCCTGATCCTAGACACAAGGTGGTTGGCCTAGGCTCTATTCCAAAGGATATGACAGACTTTGAAGACTCCTTATGGTAGGCCTCACCCTTCCTGGGGAAGCAGAAAGGGTATGGGATGGGTAGGGCATTAGTTGGGGCGGAGGAGAAGGGAGAGGGACTTAGGATTGACATGTAAAATAATTTTCTTTCTAATAAAAAAAGGAAAAAAGAAATAATGAGTAGAAATTGATATGATTGAAAGGAAGAAAAGAATATAGAAAAGCAATGGGAGACAAAAATATCAATAAATTTGACATATTGATAGCAAGACTGATAAAAAAAAAGTCAAGACAGGTTATTAATATGAAGAGGAAAAGGAGCCACCACTACTGACCCTTTGGACACCAAAGGACACACAGGTAGATACACCACTACGTTATCATGCACAAGGATTTGATAAGTTAGAGGAAATGGACCAATTCCTTGAAAAACATCAAGTGCTACAACTCGCTCAAAATGAATCAGGTCATTTAATTAGGCCCATAGCCACTAGAGATTTAACTTATTTCAATAAATATCACATCAACATTTCTATTTCTATATTTATTTATTATTTTCTTTTATTATTTTAAGACAATCTTTTCTCATTATACATACCAATACCAGTTCCCACGCCCTCCCCTCCTGCTCTCCCCACCTGCCCCCACCCATCTCCCATGCACTCCTCAGAGAGAGTGTGGCTTCCCATGGGGAGTCAAGGAAGTCTGGCACATTCCCTTGAGGCAGAACCAAGGCCCTCCTCCTCTATATCTAGGCTGAGCAAGGTATCCCTTCAAGACGAATGTGCTCCAAAAGGCCAGTTCAAGCAATAGGGATAAATCCTGGTCCCACTGCCAATGGCCCCACAGACTGCTCAAGTGACACAACTGGCACCCACAGTTGTGGGTATGACACCTCTGTCAGAGGACCTAGTTTGGTCCATACAGGTTCCCCTGTTGTCAGTCCAGAGTCAGTGAGTCCTCACTTGCTCAGATCAGCTGTTCTGTTTCTTGATCCCTTTCTTCATATTATTGCCCTTCCCTCTCTTCAACTAGCCTCTGGGAGCTCAGCCCAGGGCTTAGCTGTGGATCTCTGCATCTGCTTCCATCAGTTGCTGGATGAAGGCTCTATGATGATAATTCAAGTATTCATCAATCTGATTACAGGGGATGGCCAGTTCAGGTACCCTCTCCACTGATGCTTATAGTCTTAGCTGGGGACATCCTTGTGGATTCCTGGGGATTTCCTTAATGCCAGGTTTCTCGATAGCCCCATAATGACTCCTTCAATCAAGATATCTTTTTCCTTGCTCTTCCTCTCTGTCCTTTTCCCATGTTGTCTTCCCTCCTTCCCTTCTCCTCCCCCATCCCAATTTTCTCAGGAGATCTTGTCTTTTTCCCCTTTCCAAGGAGATCCATGTATGTTTCTCTTAGGGTTCTCCTTGTTACCTCGCTTCTCTGGGGTCATGAACTATAGGCTGGCTTTAAGTCAAGGTGGTTTTTATGGACAATGCTGGCAAACACTTGGAAGATAGCATTAATCTCCCCCAGAGAAACAGAAGAGGGAAGAAAGAGACAGAAAGACAGACATCTGAACAAACCCTTGAATGCAGAAAAGGTACTTGACAAAACCCAACATTTGTCATCAAAAGTCAGCACATTAGAAATAAAGAGACAATTACTCCAGTTGATAAAGAACATCTACAAAAAACCAATGGTGGAATTATTCCTTATCTCAAGAGGAATAAATGTTCTTCAACAAATCCTCTCTTCAACACCACATTTAAAATCCTAGCTAACAGAGTAAGACACGAAAGGAAGTAAATTATACCAAGACTGGAGAGGAAGAGACAAAATGGTTTTTGATTGCAGATGACATGGCTGTTTATGTTCTAGAAAATATCCAAAGGAATTGAGAAGAAAGAAATAGGAGAAGGGGAGAAGAAAGGAAAAGGGAAAAGGAGGAAAGAAGAGGAAGAGAGCGTTGAGAAGAGATTAAAAAGGTAAGGTGCTGGAGAGATGAGTTGTGGTTAAGGGCACTGGCTGCTCTTGTAAAGGACCATGATTCAATTCCCACACGGCAGCTAATAACCGTAACTCCAATGCTGGGAATTCAACACCCTCTACTGAACTCCACAGGCCCCAGGTATGCACATGGCAGACATACATGGGAGCAAAATACTCACATACACAAAATAAAACAAATAAGTCTAAGACTTATTCTTTAAAAACTGAAAATGGAAATACCCTATGACCTAACTCTACCATACCTGGGTATAAGCACAAGGGACTCTATATCCCACTACAGAGATACTCACGTATCCAGTCCTTGCTGCTTTATTCATAAGAGCTAGGAAATAGAGTCAACTTAGATGTCTGTCGACTGATGATGAATAGATACTACAAACAGATACTTCATCCTTAATCCATTGTTGTGAAGGATTACATTAATTGCTTTTTTTTAAATATGGCGCCAGTCACAGGTAGGATAAATGCTAGGTGGCAGTGGTGTGTTCTTCCTTTGATACATTGTTAAAATTTTATTTAATATTTGATAAAGCTTTTTGAAAAAAATCTATGCTCATAAGAGATACTGTTTGTTCTTTGGGTTTTCTTACCTTAATCGGGATGTAATATGAATGTAATTATGTTCTCAGGATGTATCCTTTCTGCTGTGTTTGCTGGAAGAAACCATATGGCATTGGTAATGTTTCTTATTTAACAGTTAAGAGAGCTTGCCAGTGAAACCATCTGGGCCCAGTGCTTTTTTTGTCTATATGCCTATTTCTTTGTTTTTGAAACAGCATGTCATGTAGTCCAGGTTTGCATCAATGCAATGATGGAAGCTAGCCTAGAACTTCCAATCCTTCTCTGCTCCCCAGCACCAAGTAGTGGAATGGCTGGGCATGCACCAACATGCCTGGCTTCATGCTTTTTACTTTTAAGATTATTAATTACCTATTTCACTTCTTTGACATATTTGGAGTTGTTATCTATTTCCTCTAATGAAAATTTCGGTAGATTGAATCTTTCAAAGAATTAGTCCATTTCATATAAATCCATTATAACATGTGGGTGTACATTTGTTGGAGAAAGTCCTTGGTCATCATTTTAATATTTATTGGATTAGTAAAATGGCTCGTCCTTCAATCTTGAAGGTTTGATGATTTTCTTTTTTAATTAGCCCATGTGACATTTATTAGTTTTATTGTTGTATTTAATAAACTAGATTATGTATTTGATTTTGTTCCTGTTGTTTTCCTATTTTTAGCTCCATTGATTTATCTTTTAATTTTTATTGTTTATTTCTTCTCCTTGCTTTGAGTTTCTATTTTTTTTCTTTCCCTGATTTCCTTAGGGGGAAGCTGCAAGTTCAGATTATTTATTTCATGTAGCACTTACTTTCTAATACATGGCTGCAATGTGATAAATTTTCTCTGAAGAATGTTTTTACTGCATCCAATGCAATCTGATAAGTTATATTTTCAGATTAATTTGGTATGTGATATCTTAACAAGTTCCTCTTGAGATTTCTTCTTTGACCCAGGTGCTATTTAGAATTGCATTGCTTAACCTTAAATTTGTTGGGACGATTCCAGCTATCTCATTGGTATTGATTCTTAGTTTAACTCCACTGTGACCAAAGCATATACTTTGTGTGATTTCTATTTTTCCAAATTTGTTGAGGTATGTTTAATAGCATAGCATATTGTCCGTTTTGCTGACTGCTCCATGTTAGCTTGAGAAGAAACCATAATTGGTCAATGACATTCCTCAAACACTAAACCTAGGACAACTGAGTCCCTTATATTACCTATGTCCTTCTTTCTGTGCTTTCAATCATTTCAGATTGCATTACCTATCCAGATGTAAACACTGCATACTCACTTGTACACTATATTATTTAGGGAATTCTGACATGGAAAAAGTCTACGAATGTGCAGACCCAACACATTTTTTTCCATATGAAGTCTACAGATGCAGAGGGCCAACTATAGACATTATACTATCATTTGAAGAAATATTCTATAAATGTTAATGGGAATCAATACATTCATGATTCTGTCAAGTTCCACTATTTTTCATATATTTATTTTATTTGTATGTGTATGAGTGTTTTGCTTGTATGTATATACATACATATGTATGTGTACCATGTGTATGCAGTGCCTTCAGAGGCCAGAAGAGGGCATCAGAGCCCTTGGAACTGGAGTTACTGATGATTGCATGCCACCATATTATGGATGGTGGGAACTGAACTTGGGCCTTCTGCAAGAGCAATGAAGTGCTCTTAATCACTGAGTCATCTCTTCAGGCCTGAGATCCACTATTTTTGTTGAATTTTTCCTTGGAAGCTACCAGGGTTGTTCCCCATGTTTGGAATGCTCTATTTTTAATCTCTCTCTCTCTCTCTCTCTCTCTCTCTCTCTCTCTCTCTCTCTCTCTGTCTTACACACACACACCATTCATTCTCTTTGAAGATGGACCTCTATTATTAAATAATGCTGTTGATCATTGTTTTGCTCTGAAGCCCTTTGTCTTTATGAAGATAGCTATACTTGGATTCTTTTGATTTGTGTTAGCATGGTATATCTTTTCCAAATCCCTCTTCCATCGTCTTCTGGCTTCTTTGTGGGTTTTTTCTTTGCCTTTGATTTTTGTGGTTTGAATATGATGTACTTTGGTGACTGACACCCCTTTTGGTGTTTGTCTGGCTTGCTGTCCTCTGAGCTTCCTGGATCTACGGTATGTCATTCTGTGGATCTGTCAATGACTATCATTAATAATTAACGTTTAAAAATTCTCCATCCCTATTTCATATGTTTATCCTGTTGTCTCCTCTTTCTCATATCTCCAGTGCTTGCATTTCACTGAGATTGTTTCACAGTCTTTACTATTTTATTCAGTTTATTTCATTCTTATTTTCTGTTTGCATGCTGGTTTTAGAGGTTTTAACTGGTCTCAATTCAAGCTCATTGCTTCTTTCAGCTGTGTCTAGAGGTGCAGGGGGCTTTAGCATATGACTTGAGGCTGTTAGATTTTATTAGGAGCATAATGGAAAGCTGTGGAGGGCTGGAGACACACAAGAGACAAATGTGTATGGGGAGCAGAGAAACAGAAGGGAGACCAGGCAGAGGGTCTTGTAGTCATTCATGCTGGAGGTGGCTGCAGCCTGTACCAAGCTCACAGCAACAGGGCTGATGGGTGGGTCCAATGCAGCTTGGTGTGGAGAGTTCAACCTGTTAAACAAAATATGAAGGAAGATAATTTTTAAATACTTTTAATCTTTTTTATTTAGGATGAAACCCTAGTTACCAGTTGTAAACCTGTCTTGGCTTTCAACTTATTTAGTCATGCCTTGCTTCACAGTACAGACATTCTGGGAAATGCATTGTTAGGTGGTTTTGTCATTGTATAAACAGCAAAGAGTGTACTTATACAGACTTACATGGCTGTGATGTCAGTAGTCAATATAATCTCATGGGACCTCTATTGTAGACACAGTCTCTGCCTGTTGACCAGAATGTCATTACAGGAAATATGTGCCAACTTGCCTTATCATTACTATGCATAGTTTTTTACTTAAAATAAATTTTATTCTAATCTATAAACTTAATAGATACATAGCATTTGATTAACCCATCCTTTACTGTGGGACATTTATAAGTGTGTTTTACTTTCATTGTTTCATAACCACCTAGGGGATGCATATTCTTTTTTGTTTTAATTTTTGTGTGACTGTTTTGCCTGCATGTATTTCTATGCATGCCAAGTACCCACAGAGGCCAAAAGAGGGCATCAAATCTCCTGGAAATGTAGTTGCAGATGTTTGTGAACCACCCTGTGGGTGCTGGGAATCAAACCTGGATCCTTCAGAAGGGCAGCCAGGCCTCTTTACTGCTGAGCTGTTGCCTGGCCTTAGTAATACTTATTCTTTAAATGCACACATTCTTACTTACTTTTTTAGATCAGATTCCCAGATTCATAGAACTGATTTGCAGAGTATTGCAGCTTTTAATATGCATTTATTAATCCCTCTCCAAATGGTCCTTCCAGGAGCAATTATAAAACCCTGTCCATAGTGCCCCTATTACACTTTATCTCCTCGCCACAGAGTATTATCTTCGTGTTTAATCTTTGCCAGGTTGATAGGCAAACAATGTTATCTCGCTGTTTTAATTCACCATTCTCTGATTATAAGTGAGGCTGAACATTTCCTTGACACCATCGATCGAGCCTTCCTGAGTCATTACTCAGGCCACAGTTCACCTGCAGAGGCATCAAGAATCTGCTGGGGTGGGGGGCGTTTCTCTTGCGAGTGACAAACAACCTAACTCATGTAATTGAAAAACCTGGGAGTAAGAAAAGCCACATTTAGTCTAATTGGATTCAAAAGATGCTTTTAGGACTCTGCTCCTCATTGTTGTCTTTGGTTTCACTGCCCATCAAATTGTGTGTTTGGGTTTCTGGTGCCTTAGGGTAACCCAAGGGTACAGCTGCTTGAGGGCCACCCAGTGGCAAGACCCAGTGGAAAAACACTAGACCTAGCCCAGAATTCATACCACAACCATCAAGGGATGTCCTTGATGATCCAGAGGCTCAGCTGTCAAGTCTGAGCTAGCAGCAGTGCTCTGGCCCTTACTGGCATGGGACAAGAGAAATGGGGACACAGGGGCAGCCTCCTCTGAAAGAGACAATGTTGGGCGTTCACCTGAACACTGGGATGTTATTAACATAATGGGTCAAAAAGCACAAAACTTCTATATAGGAAGCAAACAGCCTTTGCTTCTCTCCATACTTCCCAGGGTCACTTGGATCATCAATGGTTTTTTTTTTTTTTCTAATATGTGTGGTGGCCCTTGGCTTCCATGGGCAGAGAGTGACTATCCAGCCTCGTCTTCATTGTGATGCTATGCAGCTCACAGTGTTTATACATAATGGATGAGAAACAGGCATGCCCTGGAGAGAGCTGAGGAGAGCATGTAGGCTTTCTAGAGCCAGTATCACCCATTTCTGAGTTCTGAATCTTGAAAAGGGGCAGAAATGGGCTGGGGAGATGGCTCGGTTTTTTAAAGCATTTGCCTTGCAAGAGGACCTGAATTTGATACCTAGATCCCACATTAAAAAGTGTAAAAGGGCTGAAGAGATGGCTCTGTGGATAAAGCATTTGCCGTGCAAGCCTAAAAAACCCAAGTACACATCCCTAAACCCACATAGAGCACACATCCGTGGTCCTAGCACTTTTAAGTGGAGATAGAAGGTGGAGATACAAAATTTCTCAGTTCATTGGCCAGCTAGCCTGGTGTACATGGTGGTAAGACCCTTTCTCAAATAAAGTGGAAGGGTAGGACTAACAATGAAGATTTCTTCTGAAAACACACACACACACACACACACACACACACACACACACAGAGAGAGAGAGAGAGAGAGAGAGAGAGAGAGAGAGAGAGAGAGAGACAGAGAGAGAGAGAGAGATACAGAGACAGACAGAGAGAGATACAGAGACAGACAGAGAGAGACAGAGAGAGATTATAAACCTCAGTGCAAAACACTTGCTTGTCATTCCAATGAGCACAAGATGGGAGACAGAGACAGGTGTATCTCTGGAATTCACTGGCCATCTAGCTCGGCCTATTTGGAAAGTTCTTGACCTGTTATAGACCCTGTTTCCAAACAAATTTTTGAATTTGTTCCAGAGGAATGACACCAAGGTCGTCCTCTGATCTCCACAAGCATGCATACATACTTACATGGGGGTGGGGTGGGAGGGAGTTGCAGATAAAGTGACCGTAGTAACTCAGTGTAGAGATAAAGGAGAAATAAAATGTAAGTTAAAGACTTGGGGAAAGACACCAGCCAAATGCAGGAAGGGTGTTTGGTGTGCAGCTGGAGCCCTGCGGCTGAGCCTCCCTCTGAGCCAGTTTCCCATAGGTAGTGAGGATGATGTTAAATCCCTCCCACCCCTGTTCTCAACATAGATTCTCCAAACCTTTTCTCACAGAGCTCTGTGCAAAAGACGATGTATAAATTATAGGCAATTAATTGCATCATTTATATTCCCTGCAGATCTAAGCCAGATTGGGTCTCAGCCGCTTGAAAGTAAACAGCATGGCCACATTCTCTCCCTATGGCGGATGCCACTTCTTTCAATTATTTAAGTATGTTTGGCCTGGATGCTGGGGCCCAGCTGCCCAGTCAGGGACTTCTGCAGGCCTGTGCCTTAGGTCGCCAGTAGCAGCAGGATGGGATGAGGGGAAGCAGCCGGCCAGCCCCAGCTGTGTTTGGTCTGGTGCCAACTGGGAAAGACTCGTTAGTAAACAACCTTGCTAATAGTTACCATGTGTAATTTCTCCTGGAATATTGGCAGGGGAAGGCCCTGCAGAAGAAAAATGAGCCTGGAGAGATTTCTCAGTGAAAGGAGGTGCAGTCATGCTTAGGCCAGGCCAGGCTACCTGATCAAGTGCTGCTCTGTTCATCCCTTCTCCCAATCCCCCATCAATAACTCACTAACGATAACAAATTGCTACACAACACCCTCAGTGTTGTTGGGACTAAGCACCCGATGAGGTTTGCTGTTAATGCTGGTCCTTGTCTCTCTCTTCCTCTTCGAGTTTGTTTCACAGACTCTGAGGATATTTAGGGAGTGCCCACCTGATGCCAGGTCTGTACTGGCATAACACGGGAACCCCCTTCTCATGTTGTGCTAACATTGTAGAAGTCACAGACTTAAATACTGAAATATTAAGCATTTCCAGTAATAGGAAGCACTGTGAAGGAAACAAACTAGGGGAATGGGAAGATGGGACCTGAGAGGAACGCTTTCCTATTGAGTGATTGGCTTAGTCTATTTTCAGTTGCTATAAGTACTTGTGGTGGTTTAAAAGAATGACTCTCCAAAGGGAGTGGCACTATTAGGAGGTGTGGCCTTGTTAGAGGAAGTATGTCACTGTGGGGACAGGCTTTGAGGTCTCCTATGCTCATCATACAGCACAGTGTATTAAGTTCACTTCCTTTTGCCTTTGGATGTCAGGATCTCAGCTCCAGCACCATGTCTGCCTGCGTGCTTCCTTGCCTCCTGCCATGATGATAATAGACTAAACCTTGAACTGTAAGTGAGTCACCCCAATCAAATGGTTTCCTTTATAAGAGTTTCCATGGCCATGGTGTCTCTCCCAGCAATAGAGGCCCTAACTAAGACAGTACCCAAGACAGAAAAAGGTATAAAGAAAATATGTTTATCTTGGCTCATGGTTTTGGGGGTCGGGAGACTTAAGAGGACTAACATCCACTCAGCTTCTGGTGAGAACACAATTGCTCCACCTGGAAGGGAAGTAGGTGTGGGAAAGAGATGTGAGCTCTAGAGAGTGAGCAAAGGAGACATGTGAGTTCTAGAGAGTGAGCAAAGGAGACATGTGAGCTCTAGAGAGTGACCAAAGGAGATTAAGCCACTTTGGAACCACCCACTGTCATAGATAATAGACTAAATGTAGGTCAAGCTAGTCCTACATTGAATATAGTCTCACAAGAATGGCATTGATTCATTGAGTTATTATAGCCTCAACTCCCCCTTAAAGGGCCCACCACTTCTCAACGCCATTACCTTAGGGAGCCTCAAAGTTTCTATGTGGATTTCGATGGGGACAAACCAAACCATATAGAGACCACAGAATTTATTAAGGATGACCTCTCTGGGAGGTGACAATTGAGTCATAACTTGAGATCCATAAGAGTTAGCTTGTGTGTGTGTGTGTGTGTGTGTGTGTGTGTGTGTGTGTGTTTGCGCGCGCGCGCGCACCTGTGCTTTTTTCTTCTTTGTGTCTTTCACATCACGCCTTCCAATTCCACCCATCTCCAATTCCACTCCAAAATAAAGCAAACTAAGATTTAAGAGAAAAAGAGGGGGGGAGAGGAAGAAGGGGAAATCTCATCATGGAAGCTGCCATGTCACACAGTGAGTCATGTAGTAAACTCCTTTATCCATATATTCTTACATGCAGTCATTTATCAAAAATACTCATTGGTCTGGTTCGAGGCCTCTGGTATCTACTGTACCATCAACATTGGACCCTCACTGGGACTCTTCCTGGACATCCTGTTGCTGTCCAATGTTATGGGGATCCTGCAGTCCTGGGTCCACAGGACTAACTCCTGTTTCCCGTGCTGCGGCCGATCACAGGTGGGGGTGGATGTTGGAATGGGCCAACATATAGCCCTAGTTCTGGGCCTGGGTAGTTGCAGGGTCAGCCCACCAGTTCTTCCCTGTCTTTGCCCCTGGGGTGGGCTCTTCAGCATTGTCCTGACTAGTTCACCCCTTGCAGTAATGAGCAAAGGGCAGTTCCAGTTCACCAGCTTTCACCAGGGTCGGTTCTCCCACACCGGCACCTTTAGGGCCAGCTCTGTTGTGTTGCCCAGGGAAGGTATAGGGGCTACTCTCCCAAGTGCTGCAGCTAATGAGAGGCAGGGACAGCTCTCTCACTCTTATGACCTCAGGGCCAGATCTCCCAACTGCTTCAGGTGTTGATGGGGGTGGGAGGGCATCTCTCCTCTGCCCATGCCACCACAAGACAGATAAGTAGTGGGGACAGCTCCCTTATGTTCACAACATTAGAGCTGGCTCACCCACACCTCTGCCAATGGGGTCAGCTCTACTGTGCTACCCAGGCAAGGTGCAGGGCTTGCTCTCCCCAGTGTTACTGTTGGTGGGAGGCAGGGACAGCTCTTCCACTGAGAGTTAGTTTTGTAAAATGCCAGGGGAAGAGTATTGCAGGAGGGGGGATGATGGAAAGAGAGAGGGGAAGGGAAGGAGAGGGTTAGGGGTATTGGGAGTGAAGAAAGGCCCATGAGGCTGAATTACTGTGAGTCTGACAAGGATGTAGACATCTTTATACATTTAGTCTTCCCGCCTGCTCATGACTTCAGCCCTACTTCCTCTGCCCCGCTAGCCCCTCGCTTTAGCCCGGTCCCTTCTTCTGCCCAAACTACAGGATTTCTCTCTGCCAGTTCCTCATTCTAAACACTCCAAACTCATAGACTTCTGGGAGTCCAAGATATTATGTGGATTTTTTTGAAAGTTTGGCTCTTGGCAAAGAGCCAGTGCTATTTCCATCTTGTGTGGAAAATATAGAATTACCGTGAATTATATTGAAAAATTAGATTCATTCACTGCTGTGATAATTTATCTCCCAATCTGTCTCAGAGAGTTAGCAGCTGGTGAGAAAATAAAATGTAATTTAGGCAAAAAAAATCACTTTTAATCTATGTCTGGCAGGGAGAAAGGCTATTAAGTAAGCTTCCTCTTTGCCAATCAGGTGGTTTTTCTTTAGCAGACCCTTAAATGAAATGTTGTGATGGGGACTAATGGGCGGTTGCTGTCCTTGGATGGGCACTGAAAACTTGGTGAGGAGTCGGGCTCTACTTGCCAGTCCAAGCTTCCTTGGCAGGGCTCTTCTCTTGAAGTCCCATTCTACTGACTCATGCAAAGACATCCTTTAAAGCCCTGGAAGGTTCGTGAGAACTTCTGCTGGGATGTGAAGATCCAGCCTCTCGTTTTCACCTCATCCACTGAGGGTCTACAAAATGTTCCTCTCCTGCTGGAAATGGTAGCTATTTTTCTCCCACAAGTGTGTGTGCTCAGGTGCCCTGGGGCTGTCCTGACATCAGTGTATGAGTCAGAGCACTGAGCTAATCTGCTCTGCTAAAGTCTGGTCCAAAGCTCCCCAAAGGTGTGAGTCAGCCCCTTGAGTCAGCAGATTTTATCCAGCTGCCCTGGAACAGAAGCCTTTAGGTGCCGACCAGTGCCCACCTGCGTGTCCCACCGTATAAAGCCAGGTTTGGCATCCTCCATACAAGCAGTCCTGTCCCTCCTGAGCCAGACAGAGCAAGTTTCTGGTGGCCCCTTACTTCAAGAGGAGTGAATTCTCTTGTGGGAAGACTAGAGGGGTTGATGAGGGACACACTTGCTGCTTTTAATTCTTCCAAGTTCAGAATCCTGCATCCTTGGGGGAGTTGAGCCATGGTCATGGAAGAATGTCCTAGACTAGAATCATGAACCTAAAGATAAGATGGAGTGTCAGTGCAGTTCCTGCATGGGTCTACATGTACTTATATGCAGAGGGGATGCATCTCTTACAGCTTCTTCAGGAAGCTGGGAAGTCCAAGTCCAAGGTGCTGCATCCAGTGAATAGAGACTTGCTTGCAGAATCAGTGTTATGATAGAGATATGTCTAACAAGCCCACTCTCTGGTCACCTGACCTGCTGGCTGATGGCAGCATTAATCCATCCACCAGTTCTCTGCAGTAGGAAAAGCCAGTGGAAATGAAGGGAGACTTCTCAGTGATGGAGAAAGGTCTGACTACAGGCTAAAGACCAGATTGCATCTCTTCCCTCATTTGAAAAATCTTTACTGAGTACTTCCCATGTGTCTTCCACTGTTCTTGGTACAGGAGACACAGCAGACACACAGAGAATAGGAAAGACAGGATCCTATTTCCATTTAAGATTATATTCCAGTTCAGGGAGATGGATATTTCTGAGCAAGGAATGGACACTGTGTGTGGTCAGCCAGGTTCTACCCACAGGTGGTTAGGAAAGCCTTTCAGGGAAGTGAGCTTTGAGCTAAAGCTGAATGACAACATGCTACCTCATGAGGAGGACAAGGGGGGTCAGGAGCAGAGAGTTGGGGACATCTGGAATTGAAGAAGAAAGTATGAAGGCTCAAGGTGAGGATGGACTGTGAGCACGTCAAGGCCAGAAGTGGAACCATTGGCTCCTGGGTGGCTCAGGGAAAGCAAAAGCCATTGCACAACTCCTTTGGGACACCTCTTGCAAAGCAGCAGATCACAGCTCTCAGACAAAGGTCCTTAAAAAACATCCCGAGTTTCCTGTACACCCATGTCTCCAGATCTAGTGTGTTTACTGTCAACAGAATCTCTCATCTCCTTTTTGCATAGACTTAAACCACGGGAACAAGGTGCACCCTAACTGTCTAATCTCAAGCAGAACTGACTAGAAATCTCTATACTGAGGAAACCAGACTTCTGGGAGTGTGAAGGGACAGAAAATAACAACGCATGGGGAAAAGGAAAGGAGGTCAAAAAACAAGGGGCCCATGGCAGACATTAGAGGGCGTGCTGTCCCGAACTGTGATGTTACTTAAAGGACAGAGGATAATTTTAGGTCACTGTACCTGTAGCTGTTCTCTTAACCAGATCTGAAGTGTCATTGCATCTACGAATCCAAAGCAGGAGCCCACTCATAAAAGCATGAAGGGAGGATAGCCTAGGTGAGATGAGAGTAAGAGACAAGGCAGGCACTATGCTGTTCCACACATGTGCCCACTGTGATGGCCCGAACATCTCAGAGCCCACCGGTACCCAGTATCTAGGGAATTCAAAATAGCATCTCTTGAGAAAGCATAAACAAGTCAGCAATGTGTGAACAGGACTCTGTACAGTATCAGCAAGGTGCATCCAGTGAGCCCAGTGCTGCACTATCCCCCAGAGCACAGCAACATGGAACCCTGCGGCTGGCTTGTTTTATCTACTGCTGTGATAAGCACCATGACCAAAAGCAAAGTGGGGAGGAAAGGGTTTATTTCATCTTATAACATATAGTCCATCCTGAAGGGAAGTCAGGGCAGGAATGGGAGGCAGGAAGTGAAACAGAGTCCATGGATGATTGACGAGTACTGACCCCCCCCATGGCTTGCCTTTCCTCTTCTTTTTTGAGACAGGGTCTCTCACTTTCCCCTGGGACTTGATGATCCAATTGCACTATCTGGCCAGAGAGGTCCAGGCATGGTGTCTGACTGTCTATCTCTGCAGTGCTGTGATTGCAAGTGCTAGCCGCCACATCTGGCACTTTATGTAGGTTCTGGGGATTAAGTTCATGTCCACAGCAAGCACTTTATTGACTAACCCATCTCCCCCAGTCCACATAGAGAAATCTCAAAGACACACACACACACACAAACAAATGGACAAAAAACAAACAAAAACCAAACCATCTAACAACAATGGAAATCCAGATTACAAACTGATAACATGTTAGGGAAAATTATGAACTTCAAAGACAAGGAGGAAAGATTTGCCAACTGTAAGAACAAATTGAAGTTTTTCTTCCTTTGTAATACAAAGAAAGAAATTGTCTTCCTTTGTAATACAAAGGAAGAAAATCAGACCAACTTTAGATCCACCTACAATGTATCAGGCGAGAAGGAACAACAGCAACACAAGAATGATGGAGAATTCTAATTGCTATTCTAGATCAGTGTCCTCGTGCAAGCAGCAGATGTGAAAGGGGCTCAGAGCTCACTTCCCATGGTTTAGCCATGTTGCTGTGGTTAAACCAAACAGCAAAAATAACAGCAACTGAAGATAGAGGCCAGCCCTTAAGAAAAGCATTGCATGTGGAATCCTAGACTGTGGAAGCCATACTCTAGAGGCTTGGAGAATAAGCCATGAGCTGGGGCTAAAGAGAAATGGAGTTTCATAAGATTTGACTAATTTTAAAATGCCTTGGATACATTATTCTAACTTAGAATTGACATGCTATATTTCTTCTTGTTTGAAAACTGAGAAATGGGAGTAATGAGGAGAGAAGCAAAACATACCAAAGAGTTGGGTGTGTTGCCATGCAAACATCACCCAGCACTTGGGAGGGGCAGGAGGAGGATCAGAAGTTCCAAGCCATCTTCAGTGACACTGTGACTTTGAGGGTAGCCTGGGATGTGGGAGACCCTGTTTCTAAAACACCAAACAATGAAGATGACAGAATGGTTTAGTTGATTTCTCTTCTGAATAATTATTGGTGAAAGCTTCTTTTCGACCAGGTGCTAGGGAAAGCATGATGCTAAAAAAATTAAAAAAAAAATAAATAAAAGCAACTTCCTAGCACAAAACAGGGCATAAATTTCAATTTTTTCAGGTAAAATTAACATAAAATGCATTTCCATAGAGCCAAGATAATAAAAACAGAATTAATACAGGTAAGCATAAAACCAAAAAATCTAACACAAATGAAACTACCTACTTTCAGCACTGTCAACCTGACAAAGTCTAGAGTCACCTGAGAAAGGAGTCTCAATAGAGCACTTGCTTGGGTCAGATTGGTCTATGGGTCTGTGGGGGATGGTCTAGATTGGTTCATTGATACAGGAGGGTTCAGCTCACTGGGGATGGTACAATTGCCAGATGGTACCGGATTGTATAAGAAAGCTAGCTAATCATGAGCCTATAAGTGACCCAGCAAGAACTTGGTTTCTGGCACAAGTTCTTGCTTGAGTTCCTTTCCTGAACTCCCTTGATGATGGACTGTGACGTAAAAGTTTAAGCTGGATGAACCCTTTTCTCCACTACATTACTCTTGGTCAGAGTGCCTCATCACAGCAACAGAATGAAACTAGAACAATAAGCTAGGCTCTCTTGTTAAAATTAAAAGACTCCAACTTATGTGACAAACTGAAATCCATCCAAGTTCATGTCACAAGAAAGTTAGAACTCTGAAGCATAAAAGAAAGTGAATTAATATGGAAATACACCGTGTTCCTTATGGGAAGTCTCAACACTTTAAAGATTCAATTTATTTCTAATTAATTCATAAATAAAATATAATTCCAGTAAAAATTCAAATTGAATCTTTAAAACCTTGGCAAAGTAGATTCTAAGTTATACTGGAAGGGATAAACATGGGGAAAACTCAAAATCAAAACTGAAGCAGGAGAATAAAGGTGTACTATCTTTTTTATATTAAAAGTAGTTTAAACAGGCATTAATTTAAAAATTATATTCTGGTAAAAGCAAAGTTGTTGCTTTACTCCACTAGGAATGCTCAGAAGACGCCTGTATGAAAAGAGTACTTTTTGACATTGGGCAAAGAATGGGAAATTACCACGCTAAAGTAACTTATTAGAAACTAATAGGATTGACTGCTACATCATAGCTCATGCATAAATGAAGACAAGAGAGATTAAAATGTTAAACTCTAAGCCATAAAACAACAGAAATAAAATACAAATAAAATAAAACTAAAGTCTTATCCCAACTCTAGGAGAAAAGGGGATTTCTAATCTAGAAAAAAAAAACTGATAAAAACATCGACATCAAAAGAGTAAAAAATATAAAACCATAATAGAAAAAAAGTATGGTTAGACTATAAATGTAACAGGTCCCCAGACCTTACTGTAAGTTAGAATCACATGTTAGAGGCACCATTCTGACCTTAAAAACCAGCATGTAGGTCCCAAAATCTTCCAAAATTTTCCAAAGAGCTAGTCTATAGTGCCATGAAGACCCTAAATAGTCCAGTCTTGTTCCTTGGCTTCTGTAGTTCTGCTTCTTGCTAACTGAAGTGTGACAACCAGCATGTGGCTTTATGCACACAATACAAAGAGCTGTAAGGCTAGGGGCTTCATGATTTGGACAAGTTTCCCATGCAGCCATTGGCCAGCAATAAAGACTTTCTTTTCAGCTTTAAGAGTGTCCGCGTGACCAGAGGGTCAGTTCACCTTGTAACATAAACATTAGAAGCAAAGAAATTTCTTTGTTGAAAGGTTCATAATCAATTTTGAAGGAGGAGAGTTAAAACTGGAAACTGCTACACACAGACACACACCCAAATACCCATACACATATATACACACAAACACACACATATCCACACTTACACATACATGCACATACCATACATATATACACACATAAATAAACACATAATGTCCAAGCCATAGAGAATTTAGTAAAAAAATTATAAAAAAACAATAAGAAAAAATATACAAAATACACAAACAGATGGATTGTAAAGAAAATAACCAACTAATATATTTCAAGAATCTAGCCATGGCTGGAAATATAGCTCAGCTGCAAGCATGAAGATATAAATTCTGTCACCAGCACTCAGATAAAAATCCAGGTGTCTTGGCACAGGCTTGAAATCCCAACACTGGGGAGGGGAGACAGGTGGATCTCTGCTTGCTGAGCACACAGCTTAGCCTATTCAACAAGTTTAAGGCCAATGTGGGAGCCTATCTTAAAACAAGATGGGTGCCACCAAAGAAACAAGACTCAAGGTTGACCTCTAGCCTCCAATGCATGTAAGCACATGTATACCTGCAAACACACAACCATCTGCACACAGAGACAAAGAAAGACCCTATTATTGAAGATATTCAAATACAAAAAAGTATCTCTCAGGTGAAAAAAAAAACCTAAAATATACTATGAGAGGGTTCCAAACACAAGCACTTCTACCTCAAAACCCTTAAGTGTGCTCAAAATTACTTAGAGGTATGCCATTCCTAAGAATTCATTCTGGGAGTCCCACTAGGTCTCTCTAAGTATTCAAAATTAGTGACAATGAGCCAATCTAATGCTGACAGTCAGGCACCACACCAAGCCATTCACACGCATTATTTTGTTTTACCTCAAACAGCCATGTGAGATACTTCCCATTATTATCATCATTGTATAGACAAGAAGTCAGAGGATTGAAACAACTCCAAGCCCTATCAAAGGTGACTCTGAACACCACAGGACAAAGGCAATATGAACACTGTGATTGTGTATTTCTCAATACACAAAGAGTATGGAAGGCATTTCTCTCTGTTCATTTGTAAATGTGAGCATGATCAGGATGACATGATGGTGGTTGAAGATTGGGAAGAATATGGTGTGTATGTATCTCTCTGGGATAAAAAAGGATACGGAGTAAAGAAGCAGAGAGGGAGAAGAGGAAATTGTCAGGGAGAGGTCGCGCTATCAATGATGTGTTTTCTCAGATTGGGATAGATAGCTCAACAGTAAAGCCCTTGTCTCAAATATTTTCCAAAACAGAAAACATTGACTTCTTAAGTTACAGAATGATGCTAACCTTAATTTCCTTCTCTTTACATCATTCATCTTCATATTTTCTTTGATGAATACCCACGTTTAGAATCAAATGGAATTTTATTTAAAAGGGGGACATAATTGATGCCATTTTCAATGGTATTCTTTTTAATAGGGAAACAGGATTGCTCTTGGACCATAGCCCAGCCCTGATGATGGATCCAAGGTTGCTTGGGTCACAGAATTTCTCTAATCTTCCTCATCCCAGAATAAAAACAGGACCTATTTATTTAGTATGGAATAAGTCTACTCTTGGGTTAGGAGAGTCTCCAACTTAAAACACATCCTCCAACTCACTAAGCCCACCCTCTGGCAAAGGCTTTGTTCTGAGGCTGGAGACCCTCTGTGTTCCCAGTGAAATAAGTCCATCTCTCTGCTCAGACTTGCAGACTGATGTCTGAGAGCCTCCTCAGCTCCGTGTTGGCCAGAAAAAAAAAAAAAACCTGCTTCTCTGTCTGATTCTTTGCATCAAGATGGGATGGACTAGAGAGGGAGACAAGCACAGAGCCAAAAGTCAGGCTACTGGGCAAACTGGCTGGTGTGGAAATGGGAGCAACACAGACCATTGCTCCCAAGGCCAAGGCCACAGGCTGAGAGAATCCTTCCTGAAGGATGAGGGGATCTTTGCAAGTTTCTGGGTCAGACCATATTTCCCTTTGACCTTTCTACTACCTCATTCATACTCTTTGATGTGTGTTTGGTGTGTGTGGAACCAAGGAGAGAGTTCAGAGGTCAGAGGACAACTTTGTGCAGTAGACTTTCTCCTTCTACCTTGACTTGAATTCTGGGATCCAGCTCAGGTCCTTAGGCAAGTGCTTTATGTGCTGAACCATCTTGTGAGCCCTCAGCATTGCTTTCAGTTTTAAAAAGATAATCCAGTGAAAGTCTGAAGTGGTGGAGGGGTGGGTCACATCAGTAATCTCAGCACTTGGGAGGTTGAAACAGGGGGATTGCTTTGAGCTCCAGGCTAAACTGAACTACATAGTGAGTCCAGGAAAATCTTGGTTCAGCATAAGACCTTGTTTCAGAAGAGGAAGAAGAAGGAGGAGGAGGAGGAAGAGGAGGAGGAGGAGGAAGCAAGGGGAGGTCGAGAAGAGGAGGAAATGGAAGAAGATGAGGGGAGGTAGAGAATGAAAGGGGAGGAAAGGAGGAGAAGAAGAAGGGATAGAGGAAGAGAGGGCAGAGGAAGAGATGGGGAAAAGAGGAAGACTGAAGAGGAGGAGGAGAATTCTTCATTGAACAATCAAAACATGTCAATCTTGAAGATACAAGGATGGACAAAGGAGGTAAGATCCCCACTTGAAAGAACTTTACACCCTGATGGGTTGAAATAGTCAATAAACATGTAAATATATAAACTAGTGCGTCAATAAGCAAATTAAAAGGATCTTGGTGCTCAGGAGAAACCAGGTGATGAGATGGGAATGACAAGGGCCAAGTTCCACACCAACAATAGAGCTGAAATGTAAATGAGGTGAAGAAGTCACAGCTCTAATGGGCACATGATTTCCCTGTTCCCCTCTACCTGGTCACAGCTACACACAAAGGCCACCCCTTAGGAAGTCTTCCCTGGAGTTCTCAGCCATGTTTATCAGCTTAGAGCAGATCCCTGCTGGTCACACAGGACACCAGGCAAATCCCCCCATGATGTGTGTGCACACTAGGAAATCCAAGTGTGTACCCCCACTTTCCCTTAGGCTGCAAGGCCTATGGGAGAGGTAAGTGTGCATCCTGCAATCAGTCTGTAATCAGCCAAAGGGTCCTCGTTCTTCCAAGACTTTGGCCCAGACTTTCCCACTGTTACCCACTGGATAGATTCAGCTGAATCTCCTGAAGAAGGCTTGCCTCCTGTGTATCTAAAGCCTACTTCGTGTCTTTTGTTCTCTCCTAAGATTCAGCGTCATCTTAGCATTTGTTTAAGTGGCATCATGTGTGGTTGTGCTAGGCTCAAAAGCCAAGAGGATGATGATTGGAAGCTGGAGTCTAACCAGGTCATTTGTCAGGGAAAGGTGTTCTGCAGCCTAAAGCTCCCACCCCAGCCTCATGCTCTAGACTGCATTTGCAGTATTTTCCATTTGCATAAGGTTGCTATCAGCTTGCTGTGGTTCCCTTCTCTGCTCACAGGGTGAATATCCCAGCATACCCTTGTGTTACAATATGTTCTCTGCTTGCTGTGGCTCCCATCTCTGCCCACAGTACAAATATTCCAGCATATCCTTGTACTCTAAGTCAGCTGTTCTCTCCCATTACCTGTTCCTTCTGCACCCTTTCTAGTAGTACCTTTCCTTCTTGCTGTGGCCAAGTACCTCACAAGCAGTGACTGGAAGGGGGAGGGATTTATGTTGGCTTACAGTTTGAGGGCATACAGTCCACCAAAGTGTCAGATTGCTTCATGGTGCCAGGAGTGTGGAAGCTGGGGTTCTTCACACCATGTCTTGTTGGAATAAGAAGCAGAGAGAGCAGAGGGGTGGAGCAGACCTGTGACAGCTCAAGGTCCTCCCTTAGTGACACACTTCCCCCATTAAGACTGTACTTCCTAAGGGTTCCACAGCCCTGCTGACTTAGGACCAAGTCTTTAAACACATGGAGCCTGTAGAGAACATGTCAATCCTTTGAGATTGCTCTAAATTCATTGCTGTTTCCAGGAAGCACCTGTCTGACCTCACACCCACCTTCTTCTGAAGTTCCAAGGGAGTCCACCTTCACCATTGCTTATCCTTGCTGGAACAGCTCAGGAGCACTGTCTTCCATAAATGAATCTTGCTATTCTAACTAGACTGTGTGTTTACGTGGCCTGGGACTGTGTGTCAGGCTTCAGTATCTCAGACTGTGTGACAAGTGGATCATAGAAGTCTCAATCATGCTGCATGTCTTTGGGGCTGGAATTCTACTTGCTGCATGTCTTTAGGACTAGAATTCTACTGGCGAGAATGTTTTTCTGTGTGGCTTCTGACAGCTCTCCGCCTCAGAAGGCTCTGCATGATCCTGGACAAACTGTGGCAGAAGCTCCAGGAAATGAGTCCCTGGAGGGGGAGCTGTTAACAAACTCCACAGGGGTTCTGATGCATGTGCCGGAAAGCATGGGGACAGTGTTATACCTACACTGAAACTCTGCGGGAAAGAGGGCTCTGGAGTGAGAGACCAAGAAATGGGTCTCCATGGGTCACTAGGATGAAGAGTCATTGTCCCTTGTTTCTTCCAGTTTACTTTTGCAGCCCTTGGAAGAAGCAGAGCTATGAGCCAGACAGAGTCTGGGTCATTTCTGAGATCTCTGTCTCTCTCTAATTAAATAAGAGCAAGGCCCAGAAATCAGAAAGGGGGTAGTGGTGGTAGAAGGCTGGTTTAGTGACAGATCAGTGATAGATGGTAGCTGGATAAGTAACAGTAATGGGTGGAGGGATGGACAGATAGACAACAATGCTCACACATGTGTTTGCTGCTGTGCAAAATATCTCTTCAAAGTTATTTAGGAACCAGTGAAAGAGGCTGCCCTAGGGGAAAAGAGTGTGTGAGTCAGCTGAGTGGAGAAAATGTTTTTCCACACCTACTTTGGAATACCATCTTTTAAAAACTATAAACAAGTATCATCTTCAAGTAAAAATATGGTGAGATACAAAAGTTCACCCATTTCATCATGCAAACAAACATGTAATGACTACTGTGTGCCAGTTGCTCTTATCTGTGGCCTTTTCTGTTCCTATCATCCTTCAAAAGGTCCTGTAATCATGTCTAGCACATAGCCAGTGAAGGGGGGGTGGTGAAGCTAAATGGAGTAGTTTGCCCAAGGTCACTACAATGATAGAATAAGCATTTTAATGCAGGCATGCTCTTCTCAAAGGCCTTTCTCCTGACCACTAGGCTATACTGATCTTCTGCCTCTAATCCTGGACTTATCCTAGGAAGACACTGGTCTGCTCTTTGGCCTTTGTAGAATCCACATAATTTCTGATCTAAAGAGTACCATCTTGGGACAGATCTAAACTAAACAGATCTAAATTCTCAATAGAAGAAACTCAGATGACGGAAAGACATTTAAGGAAGTGTTCAACATTCTTAGCCATCAGGGAAATGCAAATCAAAACAACTCTGAGACACCATCTTACTCCTGTCAGAATGGATAAGATCAAAAACACAGGTGACAGCTTATGCTAGAGAGGATGTGGAGTAAGGGGAACACTACTCCATTGATAGTGGGAGTGCAAACATGTACAGCCATTTTGGAAATCAGTATGGCAGTTTCTCAGAAAATTGGGAATCAATCTACCTCAAGACCAAGCAAACCACTCTTAGGAATATACCCAAAGGAAGCACACTCAGACCACAAGGACATTTGCTTAACTATGTTCATAGTAGCATTATTCATAATAGCCAGAACCTGGAAACAACCTAGATGCCCTTCAACCAAAGAATGGATAAGGAAAATGTGGTACATTTACACAATGGAGGACTACTCAGCTGTAAAAAACAATCACATCTTAACATTTGCAGGCAAACTGACAGAACATGAGAAGGAGGGAGGATGGTGGAAGGGGAGAGGGGGGATATATGGGGAGTGAGGAGGCTAACATGAGGGAATGGGATGATCAAGTTGGGGGAAAAGACACAGGAGAAGAGAAAGGAAAGAATTGTCTTGATAGAGGGAGCCATTATGGGATGAGCAAAAAACCTGGCATTAGGGAAATCCCAGGAATCCACAAAGATGACCCAGATAAAACTCTAAGCAATAGTGGAGAGGGTGCCTAAACTGGATTTCTTGACCTGCAATCAGATTGAGGACTACTGTCATTGTCATTATAGAACCTTCATCCAGTAACTGATGGAAGCAGATGCATAGACCCACAACTAACCACTAGGCCAAGCTCTCAGAGTCTGGTCGAAGAGCAAAGGCATCAAGACCAGGATGGGGAAACCCACAGAAACAGCTGACCTAATCTAATGGGAGCTCACTTGATGGGGGAAGTACTTCTGTGTATGTTTATCTTATTGATTGTTAAATAAAATAATGTTTGGCCAATGAGACAGTAAGTAGACGGGACTAGGAGTCAAAGAGGATTCTGGGAAATGTAGTAGAGAAGTGTGATCCAGGAAGGAAGTGACATAGCAAGGAGACTCATATTTAAGCGAAGGAGAAACAGGAAGCGTCCCTTTTTCCCCCGTTCGCCTCCTCCAGCGGCACAATGTGATCCACCAACAAGGAGGGACGCCAATAAGGCGTCCGATAAGATAAGTCTTATAACATATATAGATTTATGATAATTAAGACTGAGCTAGCAGATGAGAAGTCCTAGTCATTGGCCAAGCAGCACTGAACCTAATACAAGTTTCTGTGTATTCATTTGGGCCTAACTCGGGCAGGCAGCTGTCGTAAAGCTCACACGTGGTGGTGGGGCTCAGGTGGCTTTTGGCAGAAAGATTTACCGTAACACTCACTGACTCTGGACTAACAGCTGGGGAACCTACATAGAGCTGAACTAGACCCCATGAATGCAGGTGACAGTGGGTGGCTCGGGCAGTTTGTGGGACACTGGCAGTGGGACCAGGATCTATCCCTAGTGCATACACTGGCATTTTGGAACCCGTTCTCTACAGAGAGATATCCTGGTCCTTGGTCCTGCTTCAATGTGGTGATGTGACAGATTTTGTTGACTGCCCATGGGAAGCCTTACCCTTTCTGAGGAGCAAAAGCAGTGGGGTGGGGGGGAACATGGGGTGAGGGGAAGGTTGGGGGAGCAGGAGGAGAGGAGAGGAGAACCTGGGATTAGCATGTAAAATAAAAGAGTGCCAATGGAACAATCATCGTTCCAGGCATATAGCTCAACCCACATGTAAACACAGGAATGAATGAATTGATCAATCAATCAAGTAATGGAGTGATTTCATCCATTCACACAAATAATTCCATCATCCAAGATTTGCTAGGTGAGGGCGGAGTGCATTTTGTGTGAAATGCTGAGGGAGCCCAGAAAACAATGAGATTAGGAGAAGGCCAGGATGACCAGAGAATTGTGTGATGAAAGAAATGACCAGTGACTTGGCTGGAGAATCAGGCAGGGCGCAGGCTATGCAAGCCTTCACAGAGGATTTGGAAATGTGCCTGATAGCCAGTGGAAGCCACAGAAGGTTTATAACAGGATGGTGACTCTCCTTACCAGGCTAGCCATGACATGAGAAGCTGCTGGCTGGGCACTGCATCACATGAAGGTGGAGTGGCTTCCAGTTCTTCGGCTCTGTGAGATCCTGTCCTTGTAGTGAGTAGCAGGAAGCGGTGTCCCTGTGCTTGCAAAGAGTTCTGAGTCCCTCATTGCCACCTCATGGAGTGGCTCTGGGCCTCTGTCTGATCTTCCTTGCCTATCAGCCAGAACCAAGGATTTTGCTCCAGCTGGGGCTTTGGCCAGCAATTGGCCTTTCAGCCCATGGCCTCAGGCCCAGAGATTCTGAGTCATGGAGACAGCGTCAGGAGAGGCATAGAGCCTGGGTGACATTTGTAGCCCACACAGATGTATTAGCACCCCCACAGTCTCCTGAGCAAATACGGTCATCCAGACTTTGGCTGAGGTCATGAAGGCAAAGAAACTTGGAACACATGGCACTCTGGGGGAGGAGCTGGAAATAATGAAGCCCTTTGAGAACCACGATACCCATTATCATTGAACACTGTGCTGGCCTCAACTCTGGACCTAGACTTTAGCTCTGCCTAAGGTTACCCAACCAGAGTCCAACAAACATCTTTGCAATGTCCATGTGGGACTCATGGAATTTTTGGTACTTTTAGGACTCTGAAGGTTGAATAGGACTTTTAGAAAATAATGAGCAAAGAAAGAACATTCTAGAAGCAAAGGCAAACAGAAGAACACAGTGATTAAACTCAAGAACTCAAGAGCCAGAGTGCTAAGACTAGAAGAAGACTCTGCTATTTCCTATCTTTGTGAGCCTGGGCACATATGTTAGTGTCTCTGAGCTCCAATTTCTCATCTGAAACAAACAATCATAACAACACTAGAAGGACTGGAATGGATGCTTTAAAACTTGACATGCTAAAGAATATCTGGCTCCAGGTGAAAACTATAGATGTTTAGGCTGCTATTGTCTTTGCTGCTGCCCTCGTCTTTGGACAACTTATGTTGTGGACCCAGGTGAAGATGCAGGCAGGTAAGAGGTCACACACACACACACACACACACACACACACACACACACACACACACACACACACACACACACACACACACCTCTCAAAACAAACAAACAGAAAACAGCACCAGAAAGGGGAACTGAGGGGCCAGGGAGATTAAAACACCCCTCTTCTCAGAGGAATTCTCATGGGCAGGCCAGAGTCACAGCTAAGAAGCATGTACATGTGGCCATATCTCAGAACCATGGAAGGAAAGCTATTTCTTGGCCAGAGTCCCAGCTTTGGTCCCTGCTATGGGCATTTGTAGGGAGACACCCTAGCCCCGCCCAATAGTCCTGGGACAGGTACCAGGTGGACCCGGGACTCGCCCGTAAGGGCGTGGTGAAGGAAAGCCGGGGTGATGTAAGGGAGCTTCTTAAGGGGCTGCACGTGGGGACCCTGGCCCCCTTTTGTTCTGGCCGCGCTTGCTGGGTTCTATAACCTAGCTCTGGCCTGTGTCTTGCCTTGGTGTCTTTTTGAATAAAGAGACATTAATCTTACAGGCATTGATCAAGTCTTGAGGGAGAAAGGACAGAGAGCCCTAATTCAGCAAGCAGTGGGATGAGGTGTGGAGAGACTCTACAGGGAGATGAAGGGATTAGAACCCACCTAAAAGAGAGAGGTGGCCACTGAAGGACATCAGGAAACACAAGGGAAGGATGGATTGGGGTCACAGGTTGATAACTGAGCATCACTAGTTAGAATGCCCACAGAGCTAAAGGGTCTGCAGTGTGGAGCTACAGCCCTAGAGGGAGGCGCTGGTAAACCAGAGTCTAGATGCCACAGGTTGAGTGAGCTGGACATCAACTTGTGTCGTCTGTCACATGAATGGAATACTGAGTAATCACAGAAACCAATTTCTTTGTTTGTTTGCTCATACTCTTTCTTCTAATCCCCACTTTCTGATTTCTTCTGAGTTACTCCTTTATGATGTCTTCCTCTGGTCACGTTTAACCCCTCAAACTTGTCTCACTTCCATAGTTGGCATATGCAGGGTCAGTGCACTATGGAAGCTTCAGGCTTGTCCACAAAGGAAGTCTTTTACTTCCCAGCCCACCCACTTCAGTATGGAGGGCAGAGATTGGATGCTGAGAATTCCTTCTGCTTCTCCCTTTGCCTTTATCTTCTCCCCTCCCCTCAACTCCCCTAGCTGTCCTTGACTCCTTGAGGGTAAAGCAGGAAGATGGAGGGGAGGAAAGACAGGGTGGGCCCAGCTGGTATAAATTATCTCGGATTGAGTGATATTCAATGCCAGTTCAAAGGTTCTTGGGAAATTCTTTCTGAAGATTGCTCCAGGAGTAGCTTTCTCTGGGGTCTACTGACTCATGGAAAGTGCTTCCCACGGCACCTCTCTTGGTTGCCCGAATTGTAGCAAGTCCCCACAGCAGTGTGGCCACTCCCTTCCTGCTTGATATATCTAGCAAGTCTTGGCTTCTTGCTGTGGGTGAGAGTCTGGCCCTGGAGGTTGTACCCCAGACTTCCAAGCTCTTCAGAGGTCCCTCGAAACCTGACTTTAGGTGACTACCATCCATGATGTATGGACATGGATGCCCCAACACTCTTCCCAACAATCCTCCAGCTCTCATACTCCAACACTTCAAACTTGTGATGAACAACAAGCTAAAAGTCTTAAAACTGGTTTTATGTGCCAGTCCTGCATAGGAGGTCAAACATGCCACCTGCCACCTGTCTGGACCGAAAACTCCTAGGAACAGGGACTGCATCTGTCTGTACTTCAGATCCCAGAAGTGCATTGGGCATGGACTTTGCAAAAAGTTCCGGTAGACAGAAACATGGCCACCAAACTGTCTACATGTTACTGTTGAAATGTTAAGTTACACTGCCAAGAAGAGTTAAATGTGTAGCTGAAATTGAGAATATTAAGCTTTTAAAGGGAGGGCATTGTCATGGATTTTGTGGGTAGGCACAATACTATCACTGGGGTCCTTGGAAGTGGGTGAGAAAGGCAGATTAATGTCAAAGAGATTTGAAGATGTGGCAGGCATTTCTAGCTCTGAAGATGGGAAATGACCACAGGCTAAGGGATGCAGTCTCTGGAGACAAGGGTGTACGGAATGTCCGCTATCACTTTTCCGAAAGAGGCACAGTGCTGTCAACTCCTTGATTCTAGATCACTGGGACTCAGGACTTCTGAGCTGCAGTAATATAAGATAATACAATGAGTATGGCATGTGAATGGTGTGTGTGTGTGTGTGTGTGTGTGTGTGTGTGTGTGTGTGTGTGTGTGTGTGTGTGTGTGGTGGATGTGTAAATGTGGGTGGGTGTGGTGTATATGTGTGAGTGTACATGAGTGTGGAGTATGTGTGGGTATGCAAGCTCTGTGAAGAGGCCTAAAGTTGGTTTCAGGTATCTTCCTTAATCATTCTCCACATTAGTATTTGAAGCAGAATCTCTCACTAAACCTGGAGCTTGCTGGTTCCTCAGCACTAGCTGCCCACCAAGCCTCGGGGACCTGCTGGCCTCTGCATCTCTGGTACAGGAATTACAGGCCCCTGCCACTGTACCCAGTTTTTTTTAGTGGGTGCCATGACTCTGTACTCAGGTCCCCATGCTTGCACAGGAAATGCTTTGCCCTCAGAGTGTCCCCTGCACTCCCAGCCCTCGGTGTTGTTCGAAGCTACAAGATTTGTGGTGACTTAGAGCAACCATCAAAAACTAATACAGCTGGCACTCAGAGAACATTGGTTGACTCATGAAGCTACATTGGCTCAGAAAGCTACTCAAGGAGTGTGGAATCCAAGCAGGGGCAAGACCACAGCTTAGAACTGTCCGCTGACTCTGGGAAGTGTTGAAGACCCCTCTGTCCACTACAAAGATGGGGCATTCCAGTCAGCCACATAGAGTCTTCTCCCCTGGAAAATACTGGCTTGCCAGAGTTCATTCCTGCTCTTCAAATGCCATTTGTCTTGACCAATCCCTACTGCAATTTTGTGACGTTTCAAAGTTGTTAAAATAATAAGGGCACCTAATAATGGTTATATATGTATAATAAAAGTTAGCTTTCACCTGACCCTTGCTTTCTGATCTTTAAACAACTGCTATTGTTATGGTATCTTTGCACAATGTGCATCTCTGCACATGCAACAGCAAACATTTCCAGATTTATTTGTACACACACACACACACACACACACACACACACACACACAATATTTGGTGTAAAACAAATCACACTGTAGATATTATTCGACTTGCTTTGTTCAAATAACAACATGACTTGAATGTCTTCTGTTAGCACCAGTAAGTAGGCTTGATTCTTTTTAACAGCTGAGTAGTAGTTGATCACATGCTGTAATGACATGTAATGCTATGATGTAAAGAGCGAGGTGTAAAATCTAGCAGGCTTTGAGAGTGAATCTCTTTATCTCAAGACTGTACATTCCCAGGCATTTTAGGACTTCCAAAGACCCTGAACACTCATTTTAGAATCACTACCCCGTATCACATCAAATACATTTAAATAACCTACATCTCACATCAAATATACATCTTTACGATAAAATTGAAAGGTTTTTTTATGATTTTGCTTTTGAAATAATTTGGCTCTAGGTGACTTATTTAATTCATGATTGACTACAGTAATCATCACACAGGCTTGGGAATCCTCTCAAAGGGAGACAATTGAACCAGCAAATAGTGTTTAAGTGTGCTGACGCTGTTATGACTACTAAATTTAGCAGCCAATGGATGTGACAGAATGCTATACCTTGTAGACAGTTGAGTAAACAACAGAATTTCCCTTCTTATTGTATTGCCTTATTTTATGTGCTTAAAAATAGTTTTGTTTTCTTCCTTCTTTCTTTCCTCCTTTTATCCCTCCCCTCTTTCTTTCCCTCTCCCTTCTCTTTCCCTCTCTCCCTCCCCCTCCCTTTCTCCCTCCCCTTGTCACCTCTTTCATTTTCTTTCTATCTTCCCATCATCTCTGCCTTTCTGACAGGGTCTCATGTAGTCCAGGCTGCCCTCAAAGTTACTAGGTAACTAAGGATGACCTTGAACTTCTGGTCCTCCTGCATTTACTTACTTCAAATGCTGCAATTACAGAAAAGTGCCACCATGCTTTGTTTGTGGGATATTAGGGATCAAACCTAGGACCTAATGAATGCTAGGTGAGCTACACTCCAGTCTGTTTTTGTAACAGGTCTCATGTAGCCCATACTGGCCTTGAACACCTGATTCTCCAGCATCTACGTCTCAAATTCTGGATCACATGTGTATACTGCCACACCTAGTTTGATGTGGTACTTGGTGACTGAGCCCCAAGATTTGTATATGCTAAACCATCACCCTACCAACAGAGCCGCATCCCCAGCCCCAGTGTTTATCTTTTCAGAGTTCCTGTTTGTCTTAGTGTCTCGCATTCCTGGAGATGAGTCTCAAGGGGTTAAAGGCTCTGTCCATGCTTCCCCTAGCCAGATGCCTGGGTAAAGCCTGGAGGTAAGTGGGTGGGAGAGTCAGAGTGTACCTAGTGCTGGTGTAGGCAGTCTGTGCAGCAGAGTTCCCAGGATGGGTGTTCCCCAAGGTGATCTAAGGAACAAGGGCATGATGTAGCACTGGGATGGGTCCTGAAGGAGCTGAAGTCACAGCTAAGGGACACGGGTCAGAGATGGTCTTTTATTCCAGAAAATAGTGGGGTCGGGTCCAGGCTGCCTCCCGACTCCTCACCCACACATTCCAAGCATCTCTCGGGGGCCCTGCTTTGTCTGTGCTTCTGCAGAGGAGCTCCCTGTTTACCTCCCAAGGGTACCCACGCCTGTAGGTCTCTCCAGCTCCACCCTTGTGCTCAGCGGACTGTGAAATGGAGCTGGCAGCGATGCTGGCTCAGACCTGATGAACGGGTGAATGAAGGTCTCCATCAGGAGGGAAATTTCCCCCATCTGCACTACTACATCTGCAAATGTCACTCTGATCAGAGCAGTGAGTGCTCAGGAGGGAAGGGGAACATAATGACAGAGACAATTTGGCATCCCATTTAATTTCCTCACCAAAAAAATTTAACATTTTTGAAAAGATTAACTTTCTCTGTGGCAATTCCTCTCCAATGTAAGCACTCGCTGGATGATGGGCTATTCCAAATGGTGATGATCATGAAGATGAGGCTTCTACAGCACGGGGTGCTGTTACTGCTCTGAGCAAAATCACTGGGGAGGGGAGAGGGTTTCAGATCCCACAAGCAGCTATTATCTTTGAGGAGTCCCCATGGATCAGAACACAATCCCCGTAGCTCAGTAACACAGACAGCCGGGAATCTAAGCAGAGACACGGGTGGAGGGATTGGGGTTAGGAGAGAGCTAGGAATCCTGTCTGGCCAAGAAAGGCATCAGTAAGACTAGACAGAGACGCATAAACTTGGATTCTTTTACCTTCCATCCCAGGTAAAGATGGAGTTCATGATTCAGGCACCCACAACATTCCCTAAGTTCAGTCCTCACATACTGTGGACCATTGGGTTCTCTATTCCTTTTCATGGTAGATCCCCATGTTCATCCTCTTCCTTCACCCTCCATCACTGTGAATGACCTCTGCCACTAGCCACAGTGGAATGTCAGCTCCTGCTGAAGATGTTAATATCTGAGTGGCTTTGGGGCTGTGCCCTGGGATCAAGGATGTTTCTTTGTTGTCACAGTGATAATGTGATCGACAATCATACTGTTACTGCAATGGTGTGATGGTTCGTCTTGCTGACAAAGACTGACACTGCCTGATACCAAGGTTCTCCAGACAGTTTTCTTCTCCACTTAGGGGAGAATATTGTGCCCTCCCTCTAGCTTCATCTCTGTTCTTTTCTGTCCTACTGTGTGCATCCCATCCCATCCCATCCCACTCCATGCCACTCTATTCCATCCCATTCCATTCCTATTCTATTCTATTTAGTAAAAAGATTCCTAACTTTTAGCAAGTCATATGGCCACCTGGCAGAAGGACTCTCTTCTTAGCCTCTCTTGCAGCTATAATCATCCGGGAAAGTGAATTGCCCAGGAGCTTAGTGCAGGACTGTTACTAAGACTTCAGATAGATCTCTTTAAAATGACAAAGGTGCAGCATCCTTCCCCTTCTTTTTCCTCCTTCCTCCTCACCTCATCCAGAACGCAGCATATGTGACGGCTGGAGCCTCAGCAGCTATCATCAACCCTGAGATGATGGGACGGAAAGCATATGATGAGGATGAAAGAGTTTTGCTTACCTAAAGATGCCATGGAACAGCCATCACAGCTTTTTCCTTTTTCTTTTTTGAGAGGGGGTCTCATTTTACTCTAGGATGACCCGGAACTGGCTGGACTCAAAGTGAAGATCATCCTGCCACCCGTGTCCTGAGATTACAGGTGTGCGCCACTATGAATAGCCACCCTCGCGTATAAAGCTACATTCATTTATTTTGGGTCTTTACATCCATGCAGTTGAACATTCTGCTGAGATGTGCCATTGTTGAATGCCTTGCCTCTAAAGCATCTAGATGTGATGTGCCACCAGCTATCTGAAGTCACATTCATTCTCCACAAAAGTCTCTGTAGCCTACATTTGTGTCTGTCCCCTAGGCAGGAGTTCCTGGGAACTGAGTCATAGAGGAGGCTTTCTGCTAGAAGTGCCCTGGATTATTCTTCTCTTGGGCTGACTCACATGTCTGTGGACTCCTTGACCTCGAGAGATCTAGCCCCAGCAGTCCTTTGATCATTCTTCAACCCCATCCATGATGATGCTGTCACTTCTGCTGTACCCTTTCCCTTGTAAAAATGCACATGGTTCCTGCCTAATTCCTGACCATTGTTCAAAGGATGACTTGATCCAGAGACTGAGAGAAGGTCAGACTGCTTATATAACTTCTGGTCCTCTTCTCAACTGGAATTTAAAGAACAGAGCACTCATGGTGGGACAAGGGGATCTCTGTTTTTGTAGCTGTGCTCCAAGGTCAGGGATGTTCCTTTATCATAACTGTGATAGTGTGATGGTTAATCTAGTCAACTTGACAGAATCTAGTTGTGGGATATTTGTACACTGTGTGAAGATGTATTGCTGTGATTGGTGTAATAATAGATGAATAGCTCATAACCAGGCAGAGGTATAGGCAGGACTTGTGGGGACAGAGAGGACTCTGGGGAGAAGAAAAGCAGAGGTACCAGGAGACACAGAGTGAGCAGGATGTGCAGGAGGAGAGGTAACAGCCATGAGCCATGTGGCAGAATACAGATTAATAGAAACAGGTTGATTTAAGTTATAAAAGCTAGTTAGGAACAAGCCTATAGGCTGAACTTTCATAATTAATAAGAAGTTTTTGTGTCATTATTTGGGACCTGGTAGGACAGAGAAAGACTTGTTATAATCTATAATTATCTAGGAGACAAACATCTGTTTGTATCTGTAATAGAGTTTCTAGACTGAGTTCAACAGGATGGGAAATTCCATCCTGAATGTGGCTAGCACAATTCCATAGGCCAGAGTCCCAGATTGAATTAAAAGGGAAAAGGAAGTTGAGCACAGGCATCCATCACTCTCTGCTTCCTGGCTGTGGATACAATCATAAAGCTGTCTCTCACTTCTACTTCCCTGTCTTGTCCATCATGGCGGACTGTGTCCTTGAGTTGTGAGCCAGAACAAACCCTTCCTAGCTCACACCACTTTTGTCAAGGATTTTATCACAGCAGAGAGTAAAATAATCAATACTGTTAGATACTTGTCCAACCTGCAATTTCTCCATTCTGTGACTTCTATTATCAGTAGTGAGGAATGAGGTTGAAGTCTCAAGATGAGATGCCTTGAGAGGCAGCGCACACTGCATGGTCCTTCGGGAGCATCCAACTTACACCATGAGAAGATTCTGGGCTCCAGAACTATACATAAAGAGCAGAGTTTGTTCACCCCATATATTGAGGTACAGCCTGAATCAGGAGCATCCCATGGTACCTGCAGATCTATATGCTTAGAAAGAATTGGCAACTGTTTTACATTACTACATCTTGGGGTAGTGCCATCATCATCATCATCATCATTATTATTATTATTATTATTATTATTATTATTATTTTAGTCAAAGTATATCCAAGACATTAAGAAGGCTCTCTTGGGGGCTGGGGAAGTGGCTCTGTAGATGAAGTGCCTGCATGAGGACATGTATTCAATCCTCAGCAACCACATGAGAAAATCTTGATACTAAGCACCTGGCTGCAGCAGGGAGGTGGAGTTAGGGGGTTCTCTAGTGTTTTCTGGCCAGCCTGTCTTCCTGAATTGACCAGTTATTTGGTTAATAACAAACTATATCTCAAAATTTAAGGTATACTTAACAATGACTGCCAAATGTTAGCCTCCACACTCATATACATGTATGTGCACCCACCCACCCACATACATACATACATACATACACACACAATGTGTATGTAAGGGTAGTGAAGCTTTCTTACACCTTTGAAGTGTCTCCAGGTCCTGATGTGGCTAGTGACTCTCTTCGAAGTCCACTAGGCATGAGTTCAGGTGTGGTGGTGAACAGACTGGGCCGTGTCCGCACCACTGACCTGGCATCTGCTGCTTTCTATTCTTTTTCCTGAAAGAAAACATAGAGAGATTCCTAGACCTGTCTGGAGCCTCTTCTACATGATTCACCACCCAGACTAAGACTTGCATAGCACTAGCACTATGCTCTCCCAGCACTCGGCAGGGAACACCTCAGCTGAGCAAGCCGACGTCACAGCAGCCCCTTTCTTTTCCCCACGCACCTGGTGGAGGTGTCCATTTGCATTTTAAAAAGATTTATTCCATTTTATGTGTATGAATGCTTTGCTTGCATATATTTGTTTGCACCACATATATGCTTGATTGCCCTCAGAGTCCTGAAGAAGAATTGAGTTCCCTAGAACTGTAGTTAGAGCCACTATGTGGGTAACGAGAACCAAACCTAGCTCCTCTGCAAGAGCCGCACATTCTCTTAACTGCTGAGCCATCTCTTTGGCCCCTAAAGCATCTATTTCTTAATCCTTCCAAAGCTGACCCACAGCCCCAGTTCTCTTCGGTTCCCAGAAGACAGCATGTTTTCCATCTCCACACCACTGCACATCCTTTTCCATGACTTAGATGTCCTCCTCTTCCCTGGTGGTGACTGTCTCCAGGCGACCGTGGTATGATTGATGGAAAGACACAAGGAAAGAAAACAAACATTCCTATTAAGTCAGGCAGCAGGCCCAGTAGAAGGGAGAAATGATTAGTAAAGAGTCCTACTACAACAACAGAGACCCAACCTTCCACAACATCCTGCAACACACAGCCCAAACTTCCCTCCTCCAGCTTTGGGCTTGTTACCCACCATTCAGTCATGTCATTGGTCTGCCCTGGGTTTAAGAGCCAACTACAGAGTCAGGAAGTACAGGCAACTTGCCATATGAGGTTTTAAAATTTCTCCAAACCTCACCTGTCACATTACTGGTGCTCAGTGCCTATATGATGAGCAACTGGGCAACTGGTGTTGGGCACAGCAAGCAATGATAGCAGTGTGCCTGGTTGGCAGGAGCCACCTGGATGATGGATGCCTGCAGGGAAGGACTTAGAGTTGTGCATCCCTCAGGACCTGTCTCCATAAAGCACTTAAAGCGATGGTCCAGACCCCAGAAGTGGCCACACTGATCTTCTTCAAATCTGAACCTTTTCATGTGACTTACACAGAAGGGGTTCTATATGGAGCAAATGAAAATCCAGCTGGGAGTTGGCGGCATACACCTTTGATCCCAGCACTTGGGAGACAAGAGGCAGGTGGATCTCTGTGAATTAGAGGCCAACCTGGTCTACAGGGTAAGCTCCAGGACAGCCAGGGCTACACAGAGAAACCCTGTATCAAAAACATAAATAAATAGATAAATAAATAAATAGATAAATAAATAAATAAATAAAAATACAGCATAGTAGAGCTGAGCTCAGGGCTCGGTGGTAGAGAGCTTGCTTAGCATGCACAAAGCCCTAGGTTCGATCCCCAACACTACATAAACCAGGTGTGGTGGTTCAAGTCTGCAATCCTAGCACTCAGAAGGTAGAAGCAGGAAGACTAGAAATTCAAGGTCATCATCTTCTATATAGTGCATTCCAGACCAGCTTGAACTACATGAGACTCTCTCTCAAACAAAAAATACTAACAGGTATCTAGAGAGATAGGTCAGCAGCTAGGAGTACTGGTTGCTCTTTCAGTAATTCCAGGTTCTATTCCCAGCACCTCCAAGGTGGTTAACAACCATATGTAACTACAGCCCCAGCAGATCCAATGCTTTCTTCTGGCCTCTGGGGGCATCAGTCATGCATGCAGCACACAGACATACATGCAGGCAAGACACTCGTACAATAAAGTAAATAAATATAGTACACTCATTTGAATCTGAAGTTTTAGATAATCATCAGCATTTCTTTTAGTATAAGCATGCCACATGCAGTGTTTACAATATACTTACAGTGAAAGGAAATTTGTTGTTTATTTGAAAATCAAATTCATTTTGATTTTTTAAATTGTGTGTTAAGCATTATTAATCTTTTATTGATACATATCAATGGCTTTATTCAGCCATACAGAATGAAAGCATACCATTTGCAGGAACTGAAGATCACCTTATTAAACAAAATAAGCCAGACTCCGAAAGACAAACATCATCATGTCTCTCTAGTGCGAAGAGTCTAGATTTCAACAAGGCTATGATTGTGCTTTGAATTTTATCTGGCAATCCTGTTTCCAAATCCCTCTGACCTGCTGAGTTCTGCAGGCTCCGATGTCTTTAAATCTTAGCCTCAGACTCCTTAAACCCCATCAGTCCTCCACTGCCTTCCTCTAGACTTTCTAGCCCAGGGCTCCTGTGGGGATTAAATGAGCTACACCACCCAAAGTGCTTTGAACAGTTCTGCTTCTAAGGGACTGAGCTAGTTCATGGCAGGAGGCAATGAGGTTTTGCTGTCATTGCACTTGCCCACACTGTTGGCCACACCCACTCCACCTATGCTGGTCCATTTTGTCAGGTCAATCTCATCAATTCCTTGGGATTGGGTATTATTTAATTGTCTGGCCTGAGTGTTCCTCAAGGGTGTATTGGAAATGATACTTGGTAACTGCAGTGCAGGGGTGCAACCAAGAAGTGATGGAGCTTTGGGTTGGTGGAACCCTGTGGAAGGGTTTTGGGTCACTGGGTATATGAGGTATTCCAAGTGCATCTCACTGAATTCACATGCGATGATTGTCATAGTAGGAATAATCCTGACCCTGCCAGTTCTGTCTTCTCAGATTTGAGGTGCAACTATATCTTCTTTTGCTTCTTCCATTATCTTCCACCATCAGCTCTTTCTAGGGGCCAGACCAATGAATCTCCCAAACTGTGAGCCAAATATGCTTTTCTTTGCTTCAATTTAGCTTAGCCCAGATATTTTGTTACACAGAAAGCTGACTAATACAGCCATCCTGCCCTCAGACAGTCTTTTCTCTGGAAAGCCTTCCCCAACATATGCTTGGATGAGTTTCAAGGTCATTGGCGTATTTCCTGTATTACAGTTCTGCTGTGGTTGGATATAGCTTGTCCATACTGCATGTTGATAAGAAGGGTCTAATGGAGCAACAGTGGGAGGTGGTGGACTCTCTGAGAAGGGATGAGGAGTGTAAGAGATCTGTGTCTGTCTTCTGGGAATGAGTTCTCACTCTTACAGGATTAGATTGGTTAGCATGACGATGGCCTGTTACAGAGCAATCCTGACACTACCCTGCAGTCTCTCATTCAAGTGTCCATCATTGATGCCCTTCTGCCATAGGTCTCCCCCCAGAAGCCAAGAAGATGCTTGGACCATCCTCTGGGAGCTGTAAAGCCTTGAGACAAAACAAAAGTCTTTCCTAATCCAGCCTCAGACATTTTGTTACAGAAACAGAATGGGTCAGGATAAATTCTTTATACTTTGTCATGGTTTCTTAGCAGTCTGTTGACACAGCAGACAACATTAGGAGAGGCAGGAATCTGTAGTATTCTAGCCCCTGTCTTCAGAGTTTAGCACAAAGCTTGAGGCAGGAGGCAACCAACATTCACATCCAATAAAGAACCAGCATCCCGAACCCCCTGGTCCTCGGGAGCAGGATTCTTGGGTATTTGAACCCTTTGTACTCAAGGTCCAGAGATGTTTCTGGGGATCCCAGCTGTGATGCCCATTCCACCTGGGATACTCAGGCTGCTCCTGCAGCAAGGAGGTAGCACAGCAGAGTGTTTGTTTCAGCCCTGCTTCTTCTAGCTCTGCAAATCATGTGTTGGGCATGGGGCAAGGTCTGACTCTGAATTCCAGAGTCCTCATTTAGCACATGGGACTCCACAGACAAAGGGGAATAGGACTGGGGGTAGAAACATCTAGAAGGGGCTGTTGGGCTTAGAAGGGGACATGAAGGAACTCAGTGAATGAGTTTTCTTCCTTTCCTCCCTAGTAGACTAACAAGGCCTCTCTCCTACAGAGAAAATGAAGGAAGTTTGGCAGCCTGAGACCAATATATCTGGTCAGTTTGCATAAGGCAGTGAATTCTAGGTTTCTGATCAGAATCAGGAAATCCCTCACTTTAAAGATGAGAAGGAAAAAGTGTGGCAGCCAGAAAGGCCCCGTGAAGAGACTGGACAGAAAGAAAAAAAAAGGGGGGGGGGACTGGAAGCAGTGGATAAATCATCAAGGTGAAAACTTAAAAGACGATTGATTTCCCTCCTTGATGTCCGCCTTTCAAGGGCCTTGTTGGGCTCCTCCCGGGAAATCAACTTTGAGGCTTGTCAGTCACAGAAAGGCATTTCCTCTAAGCTCTGTCTCCAAGTGGCTCCCTATGTCTTGGCAGCGAGCAGTTGCTAGTGTCCTTGGAGATCAGCAGTTTGACCTTGGGACCATACCTCCCTGTAGTCCAGACCATGCCAAGAATGGTAGGCCTGGAGTAGCCACACCTGTATACTACCCTACTGCCCTGCTGTGTGACCTTGGGTGAGCCCATTCATCTGCCTCATGACAACTTCCATGTGCTATGGGGTAACACCAGTGTAGGGGCTCAAAGATCAGAGATAGTGGATAGGTCAAGCCAGATGTTGGGAGTGAGATGTGTTATTGGCACACTGGGCTTGAGAATGGGGCGGGGAGGGGGGCACTGTTCTCCAGGAAGAAGAGGAAGCCAGCAGAAAGGCATGGAGCCAGGCACAGGAGGGAGAAAGCGTGCAGGTGGATAGCTTCCCAGTGCCTGCTGGGAGCTGGAGAAGGGGAATGGTAGTGGTGGTGGGGTGTCTGGAATACTCAAGGCATAAATGGGCAATTCTATCCATAAAGGCCTAGGGTCAAGGTTGGCTGCTTTAACTGAACCTCTAAGGATGGTGTGAGGATGACAAGGGGTGATGGATGGAGAGCCCTGTCTCAGAGGACTTGACAAATCGACTAGGCTAAAAGAAAAATATAAATCAAAGGCAGGTGCGGGGGCTTATTAGGTAAAGTGCTTGCTATGCAAACATGAGGAATTCAGTTTGATCCCTAGAACTTACAACTTAGATAAAACAGCTGGGCATGGTGGTAATCGCTTGTAATGTCAACTGCGAAGCTGCAGGCAAGTGGGTCCTTGGGGCATGCTGGGCAGCCAGCCTATTTGAACTGGTGACTTCCAGGCCCGTGAGAGACGCTGTCTCAAGCATCAAGGTGGACAGCATCTGAAAAACAATATCGAGGCTGACTTCTGGTTTCCAAACACATGGGCACTCAACACCCCAAGGAAAGGACAAAACAACTGAACTGTAATTTCTGTTTCCTTTCACTGTCTCCCACTTCCATGCTGTGCCCGCCCCTCTTTCTTAGCTCCACATATCTGGTTTGTGTGACCTCCTAGATCTACCTCTGAAAAACTCTCATGGCCCAGGAGCTTCAATCAGAGCCAGCCACCCCCGGGTCCATGACATACTAATGTCATGATTCACACAAGATGCCCTGCAACTTATACATTTATGTGGATCTCCTACCCTCACTTTTCCAAGCTATTACTGTTGGCATCCACACCCATGTTCTAAGTGAATCCTTGAACGCATATATGCCTTTGGAAAATAAGGGTTTTAAAGTGGGAAAATTACCAATACGGAGTCAGGTAGAAATACAAGGGTATTTAATAGGGAAAAGCCTTGTTTACAGAGCGACCTAGCCAGCTGGTACAGCCACAGTCTGTACAGCAAGCCGAAAAGGAAACCGAAAGTGCCCAGCCACCTGACTGCCTCTCACTCTACATCACCCTGACCACGCCCTCATAGGCGTGGTCAGACACACCTGTAGCCAGCCCCTAAATAGGCGTGGCTACAGCTTCGCCTACAGGGTTTATTTAGTGGTCAGATACACCTGTAGCCAGCCCCTAAGTAGGCGTGGCTACAGCTTCCCCCACAGGATTTATTTAGCCACACACCATGTTTCTGGTTTCTTCAGTCCCACTGCTGACGTCTGCCCATATTGCTGTGCATACCCCTCATTTCATTGCTTCCTTTGTCTTCCAAGGGCATTTTGCTTGTCTCTTCTACACATCATGGGACATGTGTATTTTTGTGCATGCCACTCTGGGCTGGTGTAGGGTTTTCTTTGGGAGATTGCAGGATCAAAGGGCATATACTTCTTCATCTTGCTCTGCAGTGCGGCTGCACCAGGCCACATGCCCCCTGCCCAGTCCTAGCACTGTCTGACCCTTCCAGAAGCATCCTCCTGCTCCTTGCATCCTACATTTCCACAGTGTGGTGTGTATTCAATGAGGCTGTGAGTTTCTGGAAACTGCTCAACCCCCATGTTTTACAGGCTAGCACACTAAAGGAGAGATGTTTGTGGCTCGGGTTCACACAGGTTGGTCTGGCCCAAATAGGCAAACCCGAGACTCTTGGTAAATCAGGGCCCTCTCACTTTCTTCCAAGATCAAAATTTCTTCTCATTTTACAGAAAAGAGGAAAAGAAGTCCACAAACTTTAAGCTACTACAAAGAAGAAGATGGAAAACGTTATGGCTAAAATTACTTTACTTCCCAATGGGAGTCTCACCTGTGGAGTGAGGGACAGTCTGGCTTTGTGGGGTAGGTAGGCCTGGACTCCAAGCACATCTCAGATAGCCAACTCTACAGGTCCCTTTCTCCCACCCACAGCCCTGAAGCTGGGATAATCGGGTGCCCTTTCATCACCCGTTTTCCAAGGCCTTAGCCCTGGGTTGTACCTTCACTTTCCTCCCCCTCCCTCCCCTCCCTTTGTGTGTGTAGGTTGCTATGGAAGCCAGAAGAGGTATCAGATCCCCTGGAGCTGGAGTAATAGGTAGTTGTGAGCTGCTGGATGTAGGTTCTGGGAACCAAACCCAGGTCCTCACAAGAGCAGTAAGTGCTCCTAACAGCACAGCCATCTCTCCAGCCCCCTGGTTTATGCTTTTAGAATCAAGTTTCTTTCCACAGAACTGTCACCTGGAAGTCAGTTTAAAGTTCATGAAATTATTTGGGGGATGTTCACAACATAAGTGAATGAGCAGATGCATTCATACATTCGTAGTGAAGTCCTTACTTACATGGTTCATGGGGATTTCATCCCCTGCCCCTTACCCCTCCAGAACATAATTTTATCAATGAGAGCAGGTATGAGAGGGTCAGGGTGGGGTGGAGGACACTGTATTCTGGGTCTGACCTCTCCAGGTGCCTCTGCCTTCAGATCAGGCTACAGACCCATCCCTAAGGAGTGATCCCCACATTAGGAACTCTCCGTTTGGCCTCATGTTGCTAGGTGCCACATGTCTAGACTGTATCTCTTCCAGGCCTCTGCAGTGAGAGCCAGGAAATTGGTCTCCTTTGTTGTCTGTTCTTTATGAAGGAGCAGACACAGCCGCCTCCACACCCCACCTCCCCTCAGCTCCCCAAATCCACCCTGGAATCAAGGGCAATTTAACAGGCAGATCTAATCTCACCAAAGTTTCATAGCCATCCAGTCTCTGCCTACCCTCTCCTCCTCCTCCTCCTCCTCCTCCTCCTCCTCCTCCTCCTCCTCCTCTTCCTCCTCCTCCATTTCCTCTTCCTCCTCCTTCTGCTCCTCCTCCAGAGGAAACACAGAAGAGAGCTGGCAGGGGGACTCAAAGGCCCTCCTCAGCATCAACTCAGCATGTCTGAGACAATGTGAATGCATGACTAAAAATACAGACTATTCAGGGAGTCACAAAAACCTGGAGACAAGCTGTGTGGACGTGGGCAAGGTACTTGACTCCTCTATACCTAGACCCACCCCCTACCAACATGACGGTGAGCACTAATATGAACCCACCTGTTAGCAAAACTTATCCGATTGGCTTGTTTGTGGCACATGTGTTCAGGCCTATTGCAAATAACAGAACAACGGTCAGCTGCCTGTAAGTGGAAAACAGGTATAATGACCAGGATTGTGGATGACGAAGATGACCGTTCAGTCACAGAAGGTGGGGAGGGGTGGGAGCTGACTGGCTACACGATTCTGCACTCCTTCCCATCACTGTCGTCAATGAAGAGATTCTACGTGTATGCAAAAGAGATCCCTGGACACCAGCATTGAGTCCATTGGGTAAAATGTGTGACAGTTAACGCTGCTATTTTAGCAGGATCTAGAAACATCTGTGCGGAACCTTCTAGAATGTTTTAATAGAGGTGGGAATTTAACTGATGTGGGTGGTATCCATCCTTTGTCAGGGGTCAGAAGGAATAAAGAAAGAGGATGAGAACTGAACACTAGCAGTCGGCAGTCTCTGCTTCCTGACTGTGAACGCAATGTGAGCGGCCACCTCAAGCTCCTGCCACTATACCCTTCCCACAGTAATAGACTATACCCTTTTTGTGGGAACCAAAACAAACTCCTCCCCATTAGGTTTCTTCCTTCAGAATTTTAATGCAGCAACAAGGAGTGTAATTACTACAGAAATTATTTCCATCCTGAGGCCAGTGATGCTCAGATGTTTTGGACCTATATTTTGGCCGGAGCTCACAGACACACATGTGACACATTGAATTTGAAAAACACTCTGAGTTCAAGCACAGGGCAGTGATTCAAATGCAGCTTTTCTTTGCTGTCCCCTGGACTGGGCATGAACTGGAGCCATGACTGGGTTTGCTTGATTCGCAGTCACAGTTTCAGTATCTAGCATCACCTGACCCTCAGCAAGCACAGGGGAAAACCCTGCTCTGATGCAGGGTGAGTGAGCACATAGATGACTGTGTGAATGGATGGCCATATAGCTTAGAATCTCCACTGTGTGTTTGGGGGTCCTTTATGATTAATGCTGGCTTATCCCTGGAGAAGACACACTGTTGAAAAGAGACCAGCCAGGACTGTGGCATCTTATTTGCTGTCTAGATTGAGCAAGACTGGATTGAGAGTCTTGTTTCCTATGGGGGCTGACCTTATGTCTACTATGTATCCTACTGTCATACTCAAGTGAGCCCAGCAATGGAGGAGGTTAGGTCAGTCTGACATGACTTGCTGTGAATGTACCCATGCAGCTGACAGTGAGCATCACTCCCCATCTGGGAACGCATCAATCCTGGACAAGCTTTTCTGGATGAAGACAATGGCTTAGAGAACTCCCCCCACTCCAGGGCTTTCAAAAGATGAATGACGTTTGTCCGTTCCCAGACGTCCAGTCACCATCAGACTAGCATTGTTCTGCAGTGATCAACAAATCACGGTTGGGCAATCACCTCTGCTAGAATTTAAAAATATCTTAACATTTTGTTTGCCTGTGCATAAAGACAAGGACAAATGTGGTACTGGCAGCTTGCTCATAGTGCTTTCTTCTTGTAGATATGTCTTATCCACACCAGCTTTATTCTAGCCTTGACAGTCTGAAGACTATGGTAAAATATGGGGGGTGTTGGTGATTGCCCCATGGCCATAGAAGATCCGTAGGCAGTTCAAAAACACCCTACTGGTCACAGCTCTCTGTATCTTGTTCCCTGACAGACCCTTCCCTGTGATTACTCAACTACAGAGGACCCTTTAAGGATGGAAACAGGGGAATGTGCCCAAGATTTTGTGCTAGACACCATGGCCCAGCCATTAGGAACACTTACTGCTCCTGAAACCTGAGTTCAGTTCTCAGTGCCTAATTCCAGTGGCTCATAACCATACTCAATCTCAGCTTCAGGGATTCTGACACTCTCTTCTGGCCTCTTTAGACATCCACACACATGTGTTGGACAGACAGACAGAAAGACAGAGGCAAACTATTTTTTCCTGTTTTCAAATAGCATTTTTTATTTAAATTAGAAACAAGCTTGTTTTACATGTCAATCCCAGTTCCCTCTCCCTCCCCTTCTCCTCTGCCCCCCACTAGCCTCCTATCCCATCCCCTTTCTACTCCCCAGGGAGGGTGAGGCCTTCCATAGGGGATTTTTTTTTCAAAAAATCATATCGTTTGGAGCAGGGCCTAGGCCTTCCCCCATGTGTCTAGGCTGACACAGTATCCCTCTATGTGGAATGAGCTCCCAAAGTCCATTCATATACTAGGGATAAATACTGATCCACTGCCAGAGGCCCCATAGATTTCCCAGGCTTCCTAATAGGCACCCACATTCAGGGGGTCTGGGTCGGTCCTATTCTGGTTTCCCAGCTATCAGTCTGGTGTCCATGAGCTCTCCCTTGTTCAGGGCAGCTGTTTCTGTGGGTTTCTCCAGCCTGGTCTTGACCCCTTTGCTCATCACTACTTCCTCTCTGCAACTGGATTCCAGGAGTTCAACTCAGTGTTTAGCTGTGGTTGTCTGCGTCTACTTCCATCAGCTATTGAATGAAGGCTCTAGGATGGCATATATATATATATTATATATATATATATATATATATATTATCAATCTCATTATCAGGTAAGGGCATTTAAGGTAGCCTCTCCACTATTGCTTAGATTGTTAGTTGGTGTCATCCCTGTAGATCTCTGGACATTTCCTTAGTGCCAGATTTCTCTTTAAACCTATAATGGCTCCCTCTAATATGGTGTCTCTTATCTTGCTTTTCTCTATTCTTCCCGACTCAACCTCCCTGCTCCCTCATGTCCTCCTCTCCCATCCTCCTCTCCCCTTCTCTTTCTCCTAACTCCTTCTCCCCTCCCCACCATGCTCCTGATTTGCTCAGGAGATCTCAATAGAAGAGTCTAAAATGGCTGATAGAAACTTAAGAAAGTGCTCAACATCCTTAGCCATCAGAGAAATGCAAATCAAAACAACTCTGAGAAACCATCTTATTCCTGTCAGAATGGCTAAAATAAAAACCACCAATGACAGTTTATGCTGGAGAGGATGTGGAGAAAGGGGAACACTCCTCCACTGCTGGTGGGAGTGCCAACTCGTACAGTCACTTTGGAAATCAGTATGGAGATTATTCAAGAAAATGGGAATCAGTCTACCACAAGATCCAGCAAGTCCACTCTTAGGCATATACCCAAAAGATGCACATTCATACATCTGTTCATCCGTGTTCATAGCAGCATTATTTCTAATAGCCAGAACCTGGAAGCAGCCTCGATGCCCCTCAACTGAAGAATGGATAGAGCAAATGTGGTACATTTACACAATGGAGTACTACTCAGCTGGGGAAAAAAACAATGGAATCTTAAAATTCTAAGGCAAATGGATGAAACTAGAAGAAACCATCCTGAGCGAGGTAACCCAGTCACAAAAGGATGAACATGGTATGTACTCACTCATATATGGATTTTAGACATAGAGCAAACAATTTTTTAAAATGATTTTCTGCCAAACAGACAAGAATTTAAATCCCAGCTATGGAGGTGATGTTTACATGGGAGTTCAGGTTCCCATGCACCTGAGACATGTAAGAACATCGCTTACCCTTACCGGTTTTGACACCACCTTTAGGTCTCCTGTGATAGACCAAGGCAAAACACCCCTGCCTTATCTTCACCCATGTTAACTTGTATGTGTGGCAGGCTGGTGGATGCCTGCACCAAGTATCCACTCCTATCTTCGCTTTCCTTCTTCTCAATAAACTCCCTGTTCTGTTGGATGTCCACCATCTCCGGCTTGTCCATGTGTGATGAATCTAGCCTTGCCTATACATGTGGAGTCTGCACTGTGGTCACTCTGGCACTCACTGCCAGTGACTGGGTTTATGATACTCACTACCACTGGGTTCCATTTCTGGCCAGAAACCTATGAAGGAAATATGCAGGGTTGTTTCTGGGAGCTGTGAGGGGAGACAGTCATCTATGGAGAGGCCGGAGGTGAGTGGGTGGGATTGGGAATGGGGATCATGGTATATCCCACAGCCAAGTGGCCCCTTCAGAGGGGACTGAGCTTGTGGCTCTACTAGATGGCCATTTATGGGATGGGGGCTGTCTTGGGATGGCACATGACCCTGGCCACAGCTTTGAGAAGAAAATGGAAGCTCTCAGGGAGGACACTGTGCACCATCTGATGGTAGCATTACAATCAGATGAGACTACTTGGAGATCATATATTTTCCTCTTAGGAAGGGTGCTGACAGCTCACTCTCATGGCCATGATGCATACAGATATCCCAAAGTGTTTTGATTGCTCTCAAAAGGACCCAGAGAAGAGAAGGTGCTGTCTTTTTCTCATTGTCAACAGGCCTGGCTACATGGTGCCTGGAAATAGATGTAGCTCTAGGAAGAACCCAACTTAAAACAAAGCCAAGATTTTCAATGTAGCAGAGGAAAAATATCAAAAGAACCCAGGTCCTCTATGACCTCAGTAGTCTCTGAGTTAATCAACCCTGGGGCTGCCTTGCCTCTGGATGACTTGTAACATGCGATAACAAATCTTCTTATTGTCTGGGGCTATTGAGTTGTATTTGCTGCAGCCAAAAATGAAAAAGCAAAGTGTGTGATTACATCTAGACATCTCGGGAGAGCTGGCTGCCCCATCACCTATGCCATCATTGATCTGCAAAGAAACCTGGTCCTCCAAATCTCTCTCTCTCTCTCTCTCTCTCTCTCTCTCTCTCTCTCTCTCTCTCTCTCTCTCTCTCTCTCTCTCTCTCTCTCTCTCTCTCTCTCTCTCTCTCTCTCACACACACACACACACACACACACACACACACACACACACACACACACGAGTGTTCATATCAGGCAATGGAAACAGTCATGTGACTAGTCCTATGGGGAGAACCTGCTTATGTTTAAAGTCTAAATGATAAGGACCGTGTTTTATTCAGATCAAGGAAATGAAGCGACACCAGGTAGGATTGGGTGTGAACAAGCCAATTAAATCATGACATTTATTAGTGTCTGGTCCCTGAGCATAGGGCCTAATTGGTACACATTTGTCCAGGAGAGAGTTTCTGAAGCTATAATTCTGTTGTTAAAAGTAAAACTCATAATTCTGATGCTAAATGGTTCTTCTGTTCAGAGACCATTATGCAATTCAAGGGATGGCCTGTGCCTGATACATAAAACTCACATAAGGAAGATGGTGCCAAGCCTGCTGAATTTAGCTTAGCCAGTATCAGCCTGTAGTGTCCCCAGAGATCAGCCTCCCATCTACTCTGCTTCCCTACCTCATCTCTTGTCAAATAGAAGCCAAGTCCTTGCTGCTATCTCAGGTAGAGGTCTCCTGGGAACAGACACTATGGTGGTCACTTGCATCTGGGGAGTATGATATACAGAGATGGAGACATTGGAGGAGAGAGTCATCTCCAGAAAGGCCAGGTGAGTGGGACAGGGAAAGGTGGAGGACTTTAAACTAAAGTTTGGACGCAATAGTTAGCAGTGTCCTTAGATCCTACAGGTATGTGGTCCCTCCAAAAGTAACTGAACCTATGACTCTATTAGATGGCCAGTTATAGGCTTCAGGCTATGGTGGAATAGCACTTAGCCCTGGGCAAAGTCACAGCCTTGGAAGAGGAAAAGCAGTTACCTAGGAGGACATTGTGAGCCATCCACAGTTAACACTGCTGATACCTTGGGGCCGCTTGAATCATGTCTTCCTCTCAGAGAAGGCTCTGGACGGCTCACAAAAGCACCCATGACACAGCAGGTGTAGACATGGCAAAGCACCAAGCATTGGCAGAATCTCCCAGGGCACACATACTAAGCCACGGTGGGTAACCCCACATGTACATGAAGGCAGCACTATCGGACTCAGAGAGTTCTTTAAAACATTGTTGACATGTAATAGAGTATGAGACCCCAGCCCAGGATAAGATGAGAGCAGTATAGATCTCCCGACCCTTGTTTCTAGCCACTACCTTATCCAGAGAAATCCCTGCCACCTTTGAAAGACATTTGATAGTATTTAAATTGTACAGACCTGCTTAAGACAGGAAGGAAAAATGGCAGCGTGGATCTGGGATGACATAGTTATTGAGAACAGGAAGTCAAAAATTGCAGCTGTGTAACAATGTATTTTGGTTAATTAATTTCAGATGCTTAAAGAACTAATCACAAAAAAATGAAACCACATGAGAATCTGATCCAATTGCCTCCTAAATATTCATGTACATTTCTGTGGGTTTGTGCTGCTCTTAGCTTTGGTCAGAGAAGCTGCAGAGATCCAGAACTGTTCAAAGTGCCAAGAGTAAGTGACTGCACATGCTCGGCTGTAGATGAAACATCTGTATTGGCCCTCCCCTTTATGCTCAGAGAACATGGAAGAAGGGATGGGAAGAATGTAAGAGCTGGAGCATAGGGAGGAGTGCTGTAAAGTGCTGGCCTCTGGATAGGGGGCTGTTGCGCACATGAATTCACAGAAGCTGTGGTGACCTGTGTGTAAGATCAAGCCAGTTAAAAAGCTAACCATGGCCCCGCATTGGTAGCTTATGGCTGCTGGGAGGAGTGTCACTTTTCTTTGGAGTATGGCCATTGGTAGGTTGATCATACACGCCTCAGTGTCCCATCCCAGCACACATGAGTGGCATTAATTAGACCCAGCGGGTTATTTAAAATAGTGAAGAAAGAAGTGAAGGTGGAAAGAGAGAGACAGACAAAGAGAGATACGGACACACACAGAGAGAAAGAATATGAAGATGGGGTGGAGTTGTGCTGAGAGAGGGAGGACTTGGGGGAGGAAGCGGGAGGCGGATATGATCAAGGTACACTGTTGTTTGCAGATACAAAAATTTCAAAGATTTTTTTAAAGGTGTCTAAAAGGGTGTTTGTATCAACTTGGGTTATTTGGGCCTTTTTAAACATACTTAAGTTTGCAGGCCTTTCTAAGCAAAACAATAAAGGAAAAGATTGATGAATTCGATTACTTAAGAACAAAACCTTCAGTGGGTCAAAAAACACCATACGCAAAATTAAAAAGTAAATGGCACGCTGGGGAAAATATAATAAGCATATATTACAGATTAAAGGTTGATGCATAGGAAGAACTCTCAGAAGTCAAAAAGGGAAAGATAACCAAGCTCATAAAAATGGGCAATTGACATAAATAAGCAATTCACTAAAGAAAAATTACAAATAGACAATAAACTTATGAGGACAGATTCAGCCTGGCTGGAAACAAAGCTTTGTAAATTAAATCAGCAATGAGTGTGGGGAATTGGGCTTCCTGTGCTCTGCTGGAAGGAGTGCGAGCTGGCTCAACCTTTTCAGAGGGCAATTGGCCATATCTATCAAAGGCCTTTAAAACGTACATTTATATGTTTGACTCAGCCATTTCCCTTCCAAGAACTTATCTTAATGATCAAAGCCAATATATATGCAAACTATTTATGCATAAGAACATTCAATAAAGCATTATTTATGTTAATGAAACCTAGAAATAATCTTCATAGCCAACCATAGGCAAATGGTAAAGCAAAGTATAGAATACCCATAAAGTGAGATAGTAGGTACTACTAAAATGAAGCTATTGAAGAATATTTGCTAAAAATTTGCGTAACATATTGCTAACTGAAGAAAGAGGGCGGTAATGCAAGAAATAAAAACACATGGTGTATGTATTTATTTATCTATATGTATATTTATGTGTGTATGTGTGTGAATATATGTATGTATATATGTATATATAGTATGTGTGGGCTGTGTATATACATGTGTGTATTTATTCATATGCATGTGTGTGTAGGGGGTGAATGTATAAATGTGTATGTATATTTATGTGTGTATGTATATGGGTTTACCTGTGTGTGTTTATTCATGTGTGTATTTATGTATGTTTGTATGTATGTGTGTCTATGAACATGTATTTTCCAAATGTTAACTTTATCTACTTGGCATCAGATTACTGGTTTTTTTTTTTTTTTTTTGCTTCCTTTATGTTTTTTCCTGTGTGCTTTCCAAATCTTCTGAATTAATCAAGAACTACTTTTATATTTAGAAAATAAAATGTCAAGAACAAAATAATTGGGTTTGGTAGAACAGGTCCCAACAATGGCCTTGTTAGTATTAAGCAGCAGGACTAGACTCCCAGCATCAAGGTCAGTCAGACTCAGATCTGTCTTGTTTGAAAGCGAGGACTGAAAGCTCACCTGAGAGCCATGGAAGATGCCCAGGGCGATGTGGTGGCTGGTATGAGGCCATCTGGTATGGTAGGCAGAATGAGTGCCAAGCATCTCCCCAGCCCAGGACCGACAGTGAGGTGAACAAAGGTATTAGTGAGCAGCATAATTAGTAATCCTGCCTCCTCCCTCTCCTTTCTCACACAAAGTTCACTGCAGAAGAGCCAGCAGGATGCTCTTGTCACCAAGGCAACCTGATTCTGAGCAGAGGCTGTGGCCCCAAGGAGGCTAGCTTCCACCTCATTTTCTTCCTCCAGCTTGTCCTTCACTCTGGCTTTAGTCCAATTCTCTCTCCAGAGAGTGTCTCTACATCTCAAAGAAGAGATAGTTGTGTTCGCTGTATGAAGATGTTTTATGTTAATCTTGACCCCCCAGTCTCAGCTGCATAAAACTCCTAAATGCTCCAAGCACAGACTGTTTTGACTTAGCTTTACTGCCGGAATAGATGGTAATGCTGCAGTGAAGCTTGGGTAGGTAAACGGATGCAAGCATGGAAGAATGGATGGATACAGATGATGGGTGGATACAGATGATGGGTGGATACATGACTGGATGGAAGAAAGGAAAGGCAGAAGGATAAATGGGCCAGTATGGAGACTGATAGATGAGTGGGTGGGTGGGAAGAATGAAGGAACAATGGATGAGTGAATGAATGGGTGCACAGAGGCATAGATGCTTAGATTGATGAGTGGATAGATAGACTGATAAAAGGTCAATTAGTTTCTGATGAGTCTACTCCAAACCTATCCTTGATGAAATGGGTAGGAGTCTCCATTTTACAAACTGAACAACTGAGGCAAGCAGAAACCGAGTCATGTGTACAAACTCATTCACACTCAGGCCCAGTTGATACTCCATCCATTCTTCTTTCTATTTCCACTCTCTCCACAGCCTGATGTTGGAGGCTGTGGCTGCACTGCATGACTGTCACACACAAGAACTAAGTCATTTTCTGGGTACAGAGGGTTCTGCAGTAGGACAACACGACGTCGCATCGCTTGCTTCCCAGTGGTTTCCTTAAATAAAACAATGCAGGCTAAAGATCACCACAAGATAACTAGTTCAACAGCTCCACGTGCCAGCTCTGATTTTCTCTAGTCATTGGCTGATCACACCACTGCATCTGAGGTGGACTGTATTCTGCAAACTTCCTGGTGGCAGCACCTCCATGTCCTTCCCAGCTGTTTCTGGCTCAAGAGCAGTGGCAGTTCAGCACTTTTGGAGAAGGTGGGTCCACCCTTTGGGTCCTGGGTGCCAACTCCCTTTTCTGAAAGTAAAATTAAACCCCTACTTCACTCTTAGCCCTGTCCACATCCAGAACCCACAGACTCTTACCTGGTCAAGGTCAAAGACACCTGGTCCTCTACTGAAAGAGGAAGTTGTGCTGCCTCTGTCCTGAAGAGAGCCAAGCTCGTCCTAGAGCCTACATCTTACTCTACTTGTAGGCTTCTGGTCACACCCCTGACCCTCCTCCAGGCTTCAGTCCTAATTTCCTACAGTTTGACTGTCCAGGGCTTGGCCACATATACTGAGACACCCCACCACTCCTCTCTCAACTTTGCTTCCCTGTACTCTCAGCTGCTGTCTGAGTCCCCAGGCCCATATGTACATTCTCAACCTGAGATAACCAAGAGGCCTGAGGCTGCCTCCTCCCTGTTTATGGGAACAACTTTTTGCATGTTAGCCTAACCCTGGAACAAAGTTTAGTGAGCCTATAGACTGCTGGCTCTTTTCTGTTTCCAGCAGGGTCTCTGCCCAAAATCAAGGCCAAGTAGCACCTTCATAGCAGCTTAAAGTAAACACAGCCAAAAGCTGTGAATTAGTCTTAGGCAGTATTTGGGGTACCCTGTTCTAGAGAAAAGGGAATTAATCAACGCATAGTAGAAAATGCCAGGCTACAGTTTGGAACCTGTACAGCAAGATCACTAAACAAAAACCAAGGATTCCTCCATGAATATGCAAACCTTGTGTGCTGGAGAGTATTTTACTAGGGTGGGTTCCATTGATTTTATTAATCATAGCATTGGCTAACTTCACTGTGTGTCAGGCACTGTTTCTCAGCATCCATGTAGCTACATACTTTTGCAAACTCTAAGTCTTGTGAGATGGGGTCTGTTCCCCTCATTTTGGTCTTGGATAAATTAAGGTACAGGGAGATATGAATATGGCCAAGATGACACACATCTACAGGTCTTTGTGAATCCATATATTTGCTTTCACCCTCTATATTTTATTACCAAAGTACCAAAGACATGTGTGATCTGACATACGCAAAACCCCGACACAAGGGGAAGTGAAAAAAGTGGAAAAGACCCTTGAATAGTAAAAACACAGAGAAAGGGAATATTGCAGAAACCGGTAGTTCCCGTGAGACCTGTAGCGTGGTAAGATGTCTTGCTGTCTGGGATTGTAGGAGGCTTCATCCCCTCCTCATGAACCAGATGCCCATTTTGTAGATGCATACATCATGGTTCAGCAGACTCTCTATAATCACATGCATTACAGTTTAACCGTGAAGTGTCCTCCCCAGGATCAGGAGCTGGGAATATGTGGTTCCAAGATGTAAGGTTGGGGACTCTTTGGAACTGTGGCTAACTAGCACAAGTGGGTCGCTGTAGAATGCTTGAAGGTCATGTTCTTTTCTAGCTCCAGCCTGAGCTCTCTACTTCCTGATCTGCCATGATGTAAGTAGCATCAAACACAGAAGCCCTTGCCACCTGGACAGCGCCATCCCACCATGCCTTCCAGGACGGACTGTATCCCGTGAACCAAAATACCCCTTTCCTCCTGCTGTAGTTTGAATGAGAAATGCCCTCCATGAACACTTTGCCCCTGGTTAGTGGTATTGTATGGGAAGGTTATGGAACCTTCAGGCGGTGGAACCTTGCAGGAGCAAGTGCATCACTGGGAGCAGGCTGGGTTTGTACCATTGCCCTACTTCTTGTTTCACCTCTGTGTGAGGTTGAGGTGTGCTCTCTCAGCTCCCTTCACCTGCTGCCATGTGTCGTCTGCCATTATGAGCATCTAGCCCCCTGGAACCATAAGTCGTAATAAACTCTTCCTTAAGTTGTATTTGGTTGTGATATTTAACTCCCACTGATGTTGCTTCTGCAGGTTATGTGATTAAATCAAGAAAAAATGTGTAATGTAACACACAGCACACACGGAGTTCTACAGTCAATCCCAGAACCATGGTTGTATAGACCTGGTGTTGTGTGAGGATCAGGCTTTCCTTTCCAAGAACTTCCCCATCATGCATAGATGCAGTTGTATAAAGAGAAGGGACGATGTTTCCTTTCTGTATCCATCCTGCCCTATGCAAGTCCCTCCCTTAAGCCCCCTACTCGATACACACCCCACCTACCCGTCTTTACTTGTTAGGGATTATAGGAAACAAAAAAAAATGAACGCTGTTCTGGCAACACTTCCCTGGAGATGTTGACTTGCACAGGGCTCATGCCATTGATGGTCTTCTATTGATTTTCCCTCTAATTGCTGGAACAGGATCTATATTCATTTTCTGTCTCAAACTTCTCTTTTGTTGGTTCAATCAGCTAAATGAAGGGCCCATTTCTCTCTGCTCCTGTCTTCTGAAAAGCTGAAGAAGTTTCAAATGAAGAGCTTTCTTCAGAAGTCAAAAGGTTGGCAGGCAGGGACAGAGGGGATTAGAGGCTGATGACCTCTTTTGAAGACTTGGCCAAGAACTTGATGGAAAAGAAAGTCCCAAAAGACAGGTTAAAACGGAAAGAAGTTGTGCTCTACCTTGAATTCACAGAAAAGGAGTCCGTCCGTCTGTCCATCCATCCATCCATCCATCCACCCATCCATCCCTTTTGTCAAACATTTACCATGGATCAGATCCCACTGTAAGACTTAGATATATCTATAATGAGCCAAGGGGACACAGTGTTTGCCTGCATGAGGCAGGCATATGTGAATTGAGTTCGCATACATCAATTAAAACCCCATAGATGTATAATCTGTGTTATACAAATGTCTATGTCAACCTCAAAAGCAAAGAAAGACACCCCGGGGGTAGGAATCAGAAAGAATCCAAGGAAGGCTTATGACTTCAGCCCCACATAACTGAATATGTACACCTAAGAGAGAAAGGGATGGAGGGAAGTTTCCAATCTGTGAAAACTTGGTGTCTTTCTCCCCAGCACTCATGAGATCCAGGAGACAGACTGAAGGAAGGTAACTGATACAATGAAACTATAGCCAATCTGCTGTGAGAAAGGGGAGGCAGGGGTGCCATGGGGTGGAGGAGATGTGAGAGGACTTCCTGAGCATGGCTCTGAGGCCGGACTTACTAGATACATGATGGTCCTTTTGTATCTCGTGGGTGCTTGGCCTTTTGACAAAGCCTGTGAGTGATAAAGCGAAGGTTGGGTTGGTCATCTAAAATAACATCTGACTTAACTGAGAATCAGTGTGAGAGGCAATCGGGGAAGCCAAGTGTAGCAACCATTGCTCCTGACAGCGCACCACTTTCAGGTTTAGAGTTTTCATGCCAAGCCAAGCCTCTTCTTTTGTGATCTGCTTCCAGCTTTGGCCTGATTGGTAATCATGTCACCTGCTCTTAGCATTCACCCATGATTGTGTAAGAGACACCTGAGATCCCCAGTATCTATTCTTAGAACAAGACTCTATTTTATCTCTCCAGCTCATTCCACAGTCGGTGACTTGCTTTCTTCCTCTAACCCTCTGCTCGCGTGAGTACATGAGACATACTGGGATGCTAGTCAAGACAGATGGAGCTATGCTTCAGTTTTCCCACCTTGATAGAAATGGCTTAGTACAATACTTTGTTCCTTGTCCATCAAATTCTTCAGCAAATTCATTGTGTCTCACACCAATTCCCCCTTAATCAGTGCTTTGGGGAGCTGGCTGGATTTCCTGTGAGACTCTCTCACCAGAATGTATGGTTTGCCCAAGCAGGAGAGAGAACAGGACAGTCAGTCAAGAACTTCTGAGTACATCTTCTCAAAGTGACAAGAACATCTGCTTGCAACCCGGGCCAGGAACGCAACTTTACCTAACTTCAAAGTTTCCAAATAAGAGCTAGGCATGGTGGTACACACCTTCAGCCTCAGCGCTTCAGAGACAGAGGCCGGCAGATCTCTGAGGTCTGGGCCAGCCTTGTCTACATAGCAAGTTTCAGGACATGCAGGGCTATATAATAAGATTGAACAAAAATTTCCTAAAAAGAGAAAGCCCAGATATGGTTCCTAAGTCTTAATTGTGTCTACTCAGTTCCTCAGCCCCTCAGTGGGAGCACAGTGTTATCTGAGGTCCCAAACTTTCAATCCACATTAGCCTCATGTCCTTCACTGGTAACTGATAAGCTGTGACTGTCTTCTGAGGGGAAACTCCTGCCTTTTCCTTTACACTGAACTCCCTGTGTCAGAAAAGCCCATGTCCTCCCACCATCTCTGCCATTTTGTTGTTGGCTTCATTTTTGTTGTCTCTCTCTCTCTCTCTCTCTCTCTCTCTCTCTCTCTCTCTCTCTGTGTGTGTGTGTGTGTGTGTGTGTGTGTTCATATGTGGGTGGTCACATGAATGTGTTATGCATATGCATGTGTTTGTACATGCATGTGCAGGCCAGAGGCCAATCTCAAGTGCTATTCCTCAAGCCATCCACCTTGATTTTTTGAGACAAGGTCTCATTATCAGATCTGGGGTTCACAAATTAGGCAAGACTGGTTAGCCAGAGAGCCCAGGAAACCATTGTCTTGCCTCCCTAGACAGGGTTACCAATGTAAGCCACTATATCTGGGGCTCGACCTCAGGTCCTCATGCATATGCTTTACTAACTGAGCCCTCTTGCCCAGACCCACAGTTCTATCTTTATTGAGACAAAATGAAGACAAATGGTTCAACAGAATGGTTCAAGAGTGCTGGTTGAGAGCACAGAGAGGCACATTCAGGTACAGCTCTCAGCTATGACATTTAGTATTTGAGTGACCTTTGGCAAAGGACAGACTGCCCAGTGTGCACACCTGTAAAATGGGAATTGTAATGCTGCTAAGTCAGTGCAGTTGTGATGCCCAAGGAGCCAATGTAGTTAGTAAGGGCTCAATAAACAGTAACTGCTATTAGTGTTCTTATCAATTTCTAGAGGTCGATATCTAATCAAGGGCTTGATATCGTGATTCAGATGCAGTGCTGAAGATGCTAGGGCCAGAGGGAGGGGAGCAGGAACACTCAGGAATCTGGGTTTTCTGAAGGCTCCAAATGAGTTGCTGGGCAATTCAGCTGCCGAGGAAGATGGGAAGGTAGGGATATTTTGGGCATGCACCTCAAGAGGAATGGGCTTTAGAGGCACAGGTTACTAAATCCCCTAATAGAAAGAGGAGGTTGGCGGGGAGGGTGCGCATCAAACTCTTTGCTTTATTCTACATCCTTAGATTTAGGCTGGCTCCCCAACATGGCTTGAAGTAAATGTCACCGTGCAGGTAAAACACACAGACAATTACAAGCCTATAGCTTATGCCAGTTAAGTAATAATTGTTATTAGCAACATGATCATTATGATTATCGTTCTATTCCAGCAAGTTGGCACCTTGCTGTAAGAAATGATAACACGGCAGTTATCTCTAAAGAATGGGGGGAGACATATATCCCCAGCATGTTGGGGACCCAACTTAAGAGCAAAGCTTGAAACTAGGAAATGTTTGCTTCACACCTCCAGGAGTCTGTAGGGCAGTAAAGAAGGGAGTTGCATGCAGGTGTGGCTTGAATCTGAAAGGTCCTCTGTAGGCTCATTTGGAAGACTTGACCCCCAGTTTGTGGTGCTGCTTCAGAGACTGTAGAGCCTGTCAGCAGATGGGGCCATCCCGGCCGGTGGATGTAGGTCACTAGAGGCACCCTCTTTCTGCCTCCTGTTCTACTGTGATGGAAGAGTCCCTGCCACATCTGCCATCATGAACTCTATCATTCCCTTCCCCACAGCGAGGGACTGAGGTCCTTTAGGAACCATGTGCTTTATTTCCAATAAATTGTTTCTGTCCAATATTTTGTCTGTGGTGACACACAAGAGACTAATTTATGTACCTTGTTTATCCTGTGCCCATTGTTAACACAAGTTCCAGACCCCATAGTAGTTGAGCTAAGAAACTTGTGGTACCCCCAATTATACACAGTAAAATAAGGCTCCAATTCCTCTAGCTTTCAAAAGAACCTAACAAAAACTCGACTGACTTGTGAAGGGTTGAGACAATGAAGACATGGAAGTCCAGGCACAATGGTGCCACAGATGACAGAGAAGTCTCCAGAACACAACCAGGGTGTATCTGTTTAGCTGTTGCCCACAGCAGGAAGGTGTGTGAAAGCCAATGGTGACGTGGGAATCTGAGAGCTTGAAGAGATGTGTAGAGTGAATTCCCAGGCACTGTGTGATGGAAAGAAGTGACCAAGGAAACAAAAGCAAAGGATGCTATATGAAACACACCAGCTCATTTCCAACAAGATGCATGTCATAGCAGACAGAAAGCCCTTGACACTCTTGAAGCCCTAACTCCACCACCCCACCTAGGTCCACAGTGATCTGAAGATTAATGTGGTGCCTGGCCTGAGAGCCATTTCTTGTGTTTCCCTTAAGTTTGTTTTGCAAAACTAACCAGTTGCAGAAAGCCAAAGTGGGGAAGCCTCCGAGGGGCAATGCCAATCCCTGCTCCCACTCCCCAGATAGACTATTCTGGGAGAAAGATGAGTATCCTGGATGTCATTTCCATTAACAGTCTGCCAGGTTTGCCCCAGTACAAAGATCCTGGGATGTGGCCCTAATGCCAGCGGCATCTTTGTACAGTTTCTGCTGTATGCAAGACATCTACTCCCTCTCAATTTCTGGGGATTTGACTTAAGGTGACTTGTTCATGTGCCCATGAGGAGTCACCTTTGACAAATGACTGGCTGTCCAGTGTGCACACCTGTAAAATGGGAATTGCAATACTGTTAAGTCAGGGTGGTTGTGATGCTAAAGGAGCCAAAGTAGTTGGGACCACATGCTTCTTGGTAGTTACTGTAGACATTCGGCAACAGTAGACCTTTTGGAAAACCTCCTTAGAAAGACAGTCAGTCTCATCCATTAAAGGTCAGTAAATTCCACTCTGCAGGGTATTTTATTTTAATTTGGATTAAGTCCTTGAAGCACAGTCATGCCTAAGAAAGGTAACAGCTTTCAGAATTCAGACAAGTCTTTAGAAGGGGGATTTCTTGATCCAACCAAGCAAAGCCCAGAGGCAGAGTGCAACGCTGATTTGGATGTAGAGATACCAGGACCATAGAAAGTTCCTTCCTGCCCAGGAGTAACCAGAGACTGTCTATCTGCAGGCATAGCTTCTATCAAGCTATCAGCTCTCAGCGGGGAAGGTTTCTCTAGCAAATCCACAGTAGACACTGAAGCCTCCATTCCTCAGGTGCCTTGCTGATCATGATCCTGGTGGTGACGATGTGACAGTAATGGCTAACTTCCATTGTTTATTTACTACACTCCGGTTGCAGTTTTATGTACCCCACATGCATTGATGTGGTGAGTACCTAGGAGGTGGACGGCATTGTCTCCCTGGTTTAAAACTAAAGCACCAGGAGTAGAGCTTCCATACACCTCCACACCACACAGCTCCAAGAGCACCTGCCATTTTCACTGTGGTCTGTGTGGGTGGAGCCCACTGGAGTTGTCTGGGGTATAAAGTGTAGCTGATCAGCAGAGGTGTTTTTAAACTTACCAGGGTGTTTTTAAACTTACCAAAGGTCCCTAAGACAACCATCAGATGGATTAGTTACAGAGTTCTTGTCCCTGATCACTACACTCTCCCAGACCTTCTGTACCAGGATTTTGGCTAGGCAATAATTATACTGCAGGCAAGACAGGCCGTGTTAATGTTCTATTGTTTTAATAAATAGCTAGGGTAATGAATTTATAAAGCAGAAAGGTTTATTTTGGAGCTTCCAATCCATGATTAGTTGTCCTGTTGCTTTTGCACCTACATTGAGGTGACACAATGTAAGAGCAAAGCCATTTACCTCATAGCTAGGGCATGAAATGGGTGTAAAGCAGAGGGATCCCACTATCTTCCTCAAAACTGTAGTGGCAGTGACCAGAAAACCACTCACAAGGTTTCACTTCCTGAAATTGCCACTAAGCTGGTAAAAAAGCCTTTAATAGAGACATCTTTGGAGACACATAGGAACCACACTGTAAGCACAGATCACGTAGTACTTTTTCAATTCTTTGTGTGAATATGCACTTGTGCACACATGTTCACATGGGTGTGTATAGTGTTCAAGTCTTTGGGTATATTCACATGTGTAAGACAGTACCTATATGTTTTGACATATGAGTGTAGATGAGAGAGACCAGTGTTGGTTGTCTTCCTTAGTCACCACCCACTTTATTTTTTAAAACAGTCTCTTGTTGAACCTAGAACTCCCCAGTTCAGCCAGACTGGATGGCCAGTGAACTCCAGGATTCTCCACTCTACCACCCCACCTAGCATTTCATTGAGTGTTCAAGATCTGAACTCAAATCCTCGTGCCTCCACTTTGTTGCCTGAGCTGACAATCCAGCCTTTAAATTCATTTTTAATATTTGTTATTACAAAGATACTACCTGCTTTTAGCAACCAAGGCTAACATTACAAAAAGCAATAGCTCATCAAAATCCCCTCATCGTCATATTTTCCCCTGTAGGTCTCTGTCTCATGCACTTCCACAGTCCCCAACTAACAAGAAATAGACAGATAGGAGATGGGGCTGGATTCATTTTATTTCAATTTGAGACAGGGCTGACATAATAACGGGAAGCAATCAGGCTTTCATTTCATGACAAGCTTCTGGCCCTCGGGGCATACCTGCTGCTGCATCTCTCTAGTCTAGAGATGAGATGGGAACTACACCCTGTCCACCCCATACACAACTTCGAGGAGTCTCTTTTGAAGAGCTTTATAAATGGGCTTCTCAGAGCCTTTGAATTTTACTGCAGCCTATTAGACTCCTGCCAGGAGGACAAAGCAAGCATCAAGATATTGTAGCTGGAGCTAGATGGTTTCTGCCCTCATATTATGGACTCTGAAGATCGCCAGGTTCTTCTGAGCAGCTCCTGGCTAAGGCAAGAGCAGTAGTCCCAGCATCATTGCTAAGCAAAGGTCACCCACCCCCAAGGACAGTTTTCATCTTACAGGCATCCGCATGCGTCTTCTTCTCTTTTTGCTTTTACAAAATGAGATCAGACTCTATTTGTGTACAGTCAGTCTTTCTGCTTGGCTCACCATCACACACCATGCACCTGTCTCCATGGTGGCACAAGAGAATAGAAAGCATCTTTTCCCATAGGGTGTGACACTGTCTCATGACACCACCAATTTTTTTTTTTTGGTTGTCTTTCTGTTGGTGGATATTTGAATTACTTCCATTCCTTTCTTTTTATTGCTACTAACCGTGCTATCACAAGTGTTTACGGATGCCCTTTCCCTTCCAGTAATACTTTTGTATGAAGGGGAATTGCTGTGTCACAGGATATGTCATCAGTTACTTTTAATGACATAGCCAGATGGCATGAGAAACAGAAGAGATGTATTTTAATATGGGGGTGGAGGCATAATGGCTTGAAAGTGGTCCCGAGGAGTTGGGGAACTGCGGGGAGGAGGTTTGGTTGACCTGAGAATGTTGTTTCCTGGCAGAATGAGTAGCTTCAGCTTGAGGAGACCATGGAGGTGGCTATGTCCTCTGGGGAAATCTCATTCTCAGTTAAGGCAGGAGGTGGCAGGAGGGTTCTTGGAAGAGTCTGGGAGCAGTGGGTATGGATGTCTGTCTACAACAGGAGGAGGAGGAAGAGCAGGGGTGAAGGGGAGCTGAGGGGTTAGACTGGGACTCAGGGAACAGAGAGTGGTGTGGGAAGGAGAGGGCAGGAGGCGATAGACGCTGGAGGAAGGGCAAGTCTTCAGTAGTTGAGGTAAGTAACAATGGATGAGAGAGGCGTGGTGCTGGGGGTAGGGTGGAGATGCCAGAATCTCAGGTTTCAGTTCCTAAACAGCACACAGATTTAATGACACTTGCAGAATGACTTTAACATGAATCTCACCTTGGGTTTGAGTCTCTGAAAACAGCCTGGCAGATTTGGTTTTGAGTGTTTGTTGAGAGGGGACTCTTGGGAAAAGCTTATAGGTGACAGAGGGAAGTGGGTAATGAGAGGAGAGAGACTCAAGCAAGGTCTAGCCTTGTCTACCTCCAGGAGAAAAATCATAGCACAGCATGGTCACTCAGTTAGACAAAAGGGACAGATTTTCACACAGAGATTCCAGCTAGTCACTAAAGACAACTTCTGAGACATGGGTGGGACAAGGACAAATCCCCAGAGAAAAAGCACAGTCACCAACTGGGATCCATAGTACTCGAAGTGGGTGGTTGCAGCTACAGTTCACAGGGCAGTGCATGAGCAGGCAAAGGTGCCCAGCAAAGACTCAAAGGTGTCTACAGTAGGGCTCAGCGATGTCCTTAGAGAAACTGAGTCAGGACACCTGTCCCCATGGATATGCAAGCCAGATATTCAATGGAGAAGAGATACCCTGCCTCCCAGGGACTTTGATCCCAAGAATCACGCAAAGAATGCCAGTAGGTGGACTCAGATTTTGTCCCGTTACCAGCTTGACAAGGTCAGACTTGGAAGCACATTAGAAGCTTTGATTTGTGAAGGAGCAGCCGCCTTGAAAGCCAAGACTAAAGGCTGGTGAGGGTGGAGAGTCCTGGAAAACAGCCACTATTTGGAGTCCTGTTTGGAAGAATCCAAGGGCTCTGTAGCATCTGCAAAGTGTGCAGAAGAACTGCAAACAGGTCAAGGCTGCACCTGCTTTCCTTGCCTCTCCCCACCATTCACTTCCCTGGAGCACACTGTAGTTTCATATGGCCTGGCGGAGCTCAAGCAACACTGCCCCATGTACTCATCTAGGGTCCAGGGTGCCTACTACAGCCACACTCCCAGGGTTAACTTGCTGGGTAGAAGGTAAGCAGCTTCTGCTTAGTGCTCTTCAAATGTCCATTACCTCCTTCCTTGCCTCCCGAAGCTTCATTTTGTTTAGGGTTACAGTGTTCCCAGTTTTTAGAGATGGATGGACCATGATTAGTGTTCTAATCCAAGCACAATGATGTAAGCCCTTGTTTTCCCAGCAATTGAGACAACCCTTTGGGTATCTGGTGCCAATTTTATCTGCTTAGAAATCTTAGTGGTGCCGGCAGCCTTTTGTTTCTCTGATAAAGGGGGAAATGAAGGCTAGAACTATCTCCTGCTTCTTCCTTCCTCCTTCCCGGAGCTTGGGTGCTACGCCCAAAAAAGCACCCTTCAATTAGAAAGCCAACCACATAAGTAAAGTCAAGGAGATTTCAGAGATGCTATCTCTGACCCTGCCCAACAGCCATTTCTAGAAGCTCCCCACCTCCAAATGCCTTACGATATGAGATTAGCAAGCCACGATCTATTTAAGATAATTTGAAGTAATTTTCTTTTACTTGTAGCTGAATGCCTTCCTAAGAAACTTAATAGCCTTCCAGAGTCCAGCCCAATCTTTTTGCATCTCAAGGAGCACAGCATCAAGGATGGACAGCCAAAGTCTCTGCGAGTCCAATGCTAGGGCTGAACCATCTGCTCAATCCTGGTCCCATCTAGCTCTAGCTCCTTCTTAGTCTTGATTGGCAGATTTCCTGTGATTGATCAGAAATGAGGAATAGATAAAGCAGGCCAGTATGATCTGGGAGCAAAGTCTGGAAAGACTCCCAGAGGAACACTGAAGGAACCTTTGAATAATATTTTTTGTAGGTCTATAGGAAGGGTGTGGCATAGACACTCCTGAACAATATGCTGGGGATTGATTTAAAGACATACCTACACCCCCAGCTGCCTTAAATTGAGCATTCACATACTCTTGATTCATAGTCCTCCCACAGGTTCAGCCTCCCAGTGACCCAATGACAATTGTGTCAAAGTTTCTGATGAAGACCCTGAGGCTCAGGGAAGTGCAACTGACTACTTAGGAAGAAGCCAAGGCTGCAGATACACCCAGCCTTTCCTGATTCTATGACCATCGTTTAAATTCTATGATTGTGATATCAGTAGCTGTGGGATGCTCCACAGAGGTGTAAAATGGTTGGGGACCAGGAACATATAGGCCTTCTCTTGTCACAGTTCATCTACACAACTATCTAGCATCTTTTGACTACCTTCTGCAGACTCGAAGACAATGGTTGATAGCTGATGTTATCAACAACACCAGCCTTTAGCTTTTGTTCTAAGAACAGCCATTCCTCTGCAAAGCAGTGGCTCCCACTAAGTATGCCTAACCCAGGTCTTTACAAGCTCCTCACTTGAGGAAGCCTGAATCTTTCCCTCATTGATTTTTGTTTTGTTTTGTTTTCTCCATGGGGCAGAGTTCCCAGGAACCAGTGCATCCTACTGCCACCCAATATCTGGTTTGCACAAGAAATTCTACCACACATTGTTCAACTCCACTCATTCCAGTGGGCTGGCCAAGGAATGTGTGAATCACTGAGATCTGGTGGTGTCCAGATCCTGCTGATAACAAGTGTCTTTTTTTTTTAATTCTTTTTTCTTTTTCAATTTTGTGACCACGCCCAAAAAGTTTCTCCTAAGTGCTCTTTCTGACTAAGTTAGCTTACAGACCTCAGCTGAGAAGATTGTACACAGCGAAATCCCTTCACGCATATGAAACACGGCATGATTAATGGATACTCACTTCACATGTAACGTCACAGAACTTGGGCAGGGAAGTAACCTCACTGTTTTCTTTGTTTTGCATCTCTGTGTGCTCACTCTCCCTGCTCTTCCCAACCACAGGCCCCTCCCCATAGGTAAACACTACACAAGGCTGCCAGGAGCAAGCCAACTCCTCTGGGCTCACCCCTTCATCATAGGAAGATCCATCAGTTGTCAGAACCTCTGTTAAAGGGCCTGTTTACTGCTCGTTGCTTGGAATAAAAGGCTGAGACCGGGCCAGGGACTCCCTTGATTGAGACTTCTTGTTTTCAGAGGTCCTCACTCGGCAGACTCCTGGTCACCACCCTGACCCTTGACAGTCTAGAATAAGTCTCTCAGGAGTAGAAACGGCAGCCCTCTCTGCCTGGGGAAGGGAGCATAAGAGAACCTGGCCCAGCTTTTCATAAGGGTGTCACTCTGACTGGCTTCGGAGAGTCTCTTGGTTGTTGCTCCATGATGAGATTTGAATACTACAGCAGAGTGAGGGTTTCCAGAAACAGCGGTCTGCTAACTGTAACTCTGACCCACATTGCACAAGGCGAGTGCAATTATGAAGAAGCAGGCCAGGACTGGACAGATGGACATGATGCTGATGAGTGTTTACGCTCTCCAAACACAGGCCATAAGAGAAGCTGGGCCATGGGGCTGAAGCAGGGATGCAGGGGAATGTCAGAGGAGCTGCAGACTGCATGGCAATGAAAATGTCTGTCCCTGATGGCTGCAGTTGTGCCATTTGGCCACTGGGTTCAAAAGACACACACTTAGAAGGATGAGCTCACAAAAGCAAGAACACAGGCAAAGTGTGGCTGACAATTTATGATGCCATTATGGTGACAGACTAACAATAATCACAACTCACATGCCAGGCACAGCTTTAAGTACCCCAGATGTGTCAGCTCATTCAATCCCCATAATAAACTGGCGTGATCAATGCCTCTAACATCCCTACTTTACAAAAAAATGAACTCAGCCCTGGGTGTTGCATAACTTGTCCAAGCTTACCCAGCTGGCGTTGGTGGATTCCAGAGTCCTGTGCCAAGCCTCCAGGCCATAGATACTCCTCTGCCACCCTGGACTCTCTGCTTGCTGCCTCCAGGCCTTGGCTTATGTTGGAGCCTCTGACTGGTCTGGTCTCCCTAATGAATAACAACAGAGGAATCTGATGGAAGTTTTTGCTAAGCCCTCACCGCCTCAGATCTCAGCTACGGCACAAGTGAATTTCTCATCAGTAGAACCAGGAAAAAAAAATGAAAAAGTAGCCACTCCCTGAGTAAATTCATGTGAAATGTTTCACCCGCGTGGAGTTAGTTAATGGAATCTGTAATAAAGAGTGAGGAAGGGGATTATTGGAGAGATAAAATGGAAGTGGAATGGTTTTAATGCATCTCAGGTTATCCAAGAAATGGAGTTCATCATGTGGCCTGGGCAAGCCAAAGCGGCTCTTCAGTGAGCTGCACTATGAATTGTCAGAATCCCTTTCTTGCTCTAGTCTACAAGACTGGATAATATCTCCCAGCTTCCTTTGCAGCTGGATGTGAACATGTGACTGAATTCTGGATACTGGCATGAGAGTGGCCATGATTACCACTTCTAGGCCTGGCTCACATGGCCACCCTGTATATGATGCTTGCTCTCCTATTTGGCCCATAGGGCTTCCACAGAGAACAAGGCTGGAAGAGCTAACAGAATCACAATAAAGGTAGATCTGGTCCCGGAATTCCCACCTTAAAAGCCACTTTCCAAACACCAAAGATAATCTATGAAGTTTTATTTTGTTAAGCCACTGAAATCTGGGGTTGATAACCTGCACTGAGTGAGCACTTTCCTAGGAAAGAGGCACAAATAAGCAAGAAAGGGAACAGAATTTCGAAGGGAAGGCAGTGAATTGCTAGTTAGACTCAAATGGCAATTCCCATGGCATGGCTTCTCCTACCTCACTGCCAGCCCAACACTGTAGCCCCAAATAAGGTCATGGTGGAGTCTGGTGGAGTGTGGACTCGTGTATGCTTTCCTCCAGGGGCGCATCAAAGAGAACTGCTCCGTGTGTGCAACCTGGAGCTATAACAACAAACAGAAGAGTGGAGAACTTCTGCTGTTGGGGGAAGGGGTGACATGAAGCTGTGTGTGTGTGTGTGTGTGTGTGTGTGTGTGTGTGTGTGTGTGTGTGTAGAAGTAGAAGAGATCAGATTCCCTCTGAAGAGATGATGCACAAGCCAAAAGTCAGTGCCATTAATCTTGTGGAAGGAAAGTATTTCTAGAGACAAAAATTCAAATGTAAAGGCCCTGAGGTGAGTGTTCCATGCACTCAAGGAATAAAGAAGTCAACATGGCTAGAACAGGGTCAAATGCTGGCTGGTGGCAGAGGACCTGAGGTCTAGAAGATGGTGGGGAACTTGAGTCCTTCTGGGCTATTACAGGGTCTTCAGCTCTTCGTGAAGGCAAGATTTAAGGCTAAGATGGGGGTGGGCTTCATTGTGAGAATGATACAACCTGATGTGTTCTAAACAATCAAAATCCTACCTGGCAGTTAGATTTAGCATGGATGCAGGGGTGTGGAGCATGGATGCAGAAGCTCCATAGTGGAGGAAGGGATACCAATTAGAATGCTATGGTGATGGGTAATATTGATTGGATTGTAGATGCAGAAGGATCTAGAATCACCTGAGTGTAGGCCCTTAGCCATGTCTGTGAAGGTCTATCAAGATTAGTTAGTTTGAGGTGGGAAGATTCACCCTGATCATGGGCAACACCATTCCTTAGGCTCTGGTCTTGGCCTGAGTACAATGGAGAAAGTGAACTGAGCATCAGCCTTCACCCCGATAGCAGACACTGTGTGACCAGCTGCCTCGTGCTCCTGTGGCTGGGCCTCCCTCACCATCTCCCTAAGCTGGGAGGCATAATAAAACCTTTCCTTCCAGAGTTGTTTTTGTCAGTTATTTTATCACAATTCAGGCAAGAGAGGATGATAAAGTCTTGGCTGGAGTACAGAGTCTCAGTTGTGTGAAATAGCCTAATTCTGGCCCAGGTTTGAGAGCATAGTTGGCAAAGGGAATATGGAAGAAAAGGGAGATATGAAGATAGTTCTGGAATTTGAGCCTGGAAAGCTTGAAGAAAGAGGTTTTCATTTCCTGAGCTAGGAGAGGCTTCCGGAGACACTAAAATAGGTCCTGCAGCTCTCAGAGTTTGATTTGCGGTATTGCAGATTAGAGGTGCCCATTAGCTATTCAAGTAGAGAAATCTACTATAGTCACATATGTGGCTATTCAGGGGAGATGTCCAGGTTGGGGATACATACTTGGGACCATTAGCCTAGACACCATGTTTAAAGTCACAAAGCCAATAAGATAACTTAGTTCAAATAGAGACGTTTGAGATTGGAAGAAACTGTACTCCATTTTTGAAAGTCAACTGAGACAAGGAGACCATGGAGGAAGTGGAGAAATGCGCATAGCAGCAAGAAGAGAATCTAAAATAAAGATGAGAGTGGTTCTTGGAACAGAGACTTGATAACTATGTTCACTGCTGTGGGGAGGATGAGATGGATAAGAAATGACCTTGGATTAGAACACATGGAGTCACTGGGAAGAGCTGTTGTGTGTGATGACAGGAATGAAAACACTCTGAGTGGGTTCAAGGTTGCTGGAGGCAAGGGTGTGGGCAGAACAAACCCACGTAATGCTCAGAGAAGCTATACTATAGAGAGAGAGAGAGCAGCTGTGGGCAGGAGAGGTGTAGTCAATAGTGCTTTTTGTTTTTAATAGTGATGTTTGGATGCTTATGGGAGTGGTCCCCCAGAGAATAGAGAATGAACTGTCACCGATGAAATAGAGTAGATTCAGGATTGATGGGCATCCTTCTGAGGCCAGAGGGGAGGAGACTCTGGGTATAATTGAAGGGTTGGCCCTGATGGATACATGTGCAGTTCTACACAGGAAGGGGTCAGCTCAGCTCTGTGAGATGCTCAGGAAAACTGCTCAGAGCATTGCCATTTTCTCAGGGAATTAGGAGGGAAGTTTGCAACCAAGGGAAGGAGGAGGAAGAAGAGTGAATAGGAGCCATGGGAGTGTAGGTTAATTCCAGGCTGTGTTAAGGGCTTGTTGGGGGTTGGTGGACACACTCCGAAAGGGAGATCAGTCAGAATGGCTGGCTGTTCTATAGAAGCCACATGTGGCTCTGTGTGAACAGGTGTGCCTGTGGACAGGGTGTTAAATGCAACCCCATCTGGGTTAAAAAAAACAGTTACAAAAGTGGAGTCCACTCATCCATGCTGTATTTTTCTTCAGTAGTCCCCAGATCTCTCTGGTACCAGGGTATCTTGATGCCCTTGAAATTTCATAAGCTTTAATTATAGATTTGTGAGTGTTACATTTTGATGAATCCCTCTCTACTCAGTGGCATTCTTTTGGGGGAGGTTGAAGCAGGACAGAGTATTACTTTGTTATTCAGGATGGACTGTCACTTGCTATATATCCCAGAGACTGGCTTTAAACTAATGGCAATCCCCCTGCCTCAGTCTTTTCAGTGCTGGGATTACAGGTGTACCAGATAATATTCTAAGCATGTCAAATGGACTATCTTATCAAACTTCATTATGCTGATGAAAATAGAGACACAGAGAGATTGACATGTCTGTGTCTGTACTAGTTTGTTCTAATTAATAGACTCTCCTGATAATCTATGGGGGATTATCTTGATTACAACTTAATTGAAGTAGGAAGACCCACCACTGTGGGTGGTACCATTCCCCAGGCAAGATATGCTAGACTATATGAGTGGAGAGAGCAAGGTGAACACTAGATGTTTGCATTCATTGCTCTCTTCAAGTAATGTGACCAGCTGCTGCAAGCTCCTGGTGCCTTGACTTCGAGGCCATGATGGGCTGGAAACTTGAACTGCATAAAAGAAACCCTTACTCTCTTAAGTTGATGCTGTTAAGTGTATTTTATCATATCAACAAAAAAGAAACTAAGGAAGCAACCAAGTCCACACAGATAATAGATGACAGATCCAGAAGTAGCATGAAGGAAAGAACAGAAGTGTCACTATAAAATCTAGTTTTCCACTATACATCTCAGAAGTTCATCATTGCTGTGTGCTCTGGGGACCAAACACCTATTATACCATGGCACCCTGGGCTCTGCTACTAATCTCATTTCCCATGCAAAACAGCAGCTTTCCTAAGTTTGCATACCAGATAGGAAAACATATTCCAACAGGTAGCCTCTCTTATAAAGAGTTCCAACTTAGCTGCAGCTCTGGAAGCATGCTTGCCCAGCAGAGGTAGAAAACAAGGAGAGATGATGCTTACTGACTCACAGACAGCATGCCTTACTTGATGACAAATGGGGTGGGATGAAGTTTGCTTCAACTCCCAAACTTCCTCATAATTAACAATATTATGATTAGGCATGAGAACCACATGAGCCCACAAGGCTTTCAACATGACATGACAAGGGTGGGGCCACAGTGGTCTTCCTTCTCTATGAGTGACCAAGGATGTAGCTTGCTAATGGGGCCAAAGAAGTAGGAGCACAATGCTTCAGTGAAACCATTTAAAGATCAATATACTGGTCCATATATCAGGCCACTTTTCCATTTTCTTAACCCCTTATTCCCATGGCCCATAAGCTCCCAGTCATTGTGCAATGCTAGCAACTACTGCTTTTCCAGATGCCTGAATCTGTCTGTAACTCCTTCATCAAGCTAACCCATCCCTGCTGGAGTGTTCACTTCTGATGTGACAAGTACTTTTTGATAGCATCAAATGTCCTCTTGTCTAAGTGGATAGAGATACTCATTCCTTTTAGCACTGATCCACGAGATCCTACAGTGGAACACTAGGCCCAGCAATGAGAAAGGATCTAACAGACATTGTTTGAGCTGTGAAAGTGCACAGACCCAGACCCAAGGAAGCTGGGGACTTGGGTATGATGGAGAGAGATGATGCTGTTGCCCAGGATGGACTGTTTATCCCTACCCACACCCCAGAGGAGAGAGTATGATAGCTACTAGACAGTCCTGAACCTCAAATAGCTCAGGCACACACTTAGACACCTAACCCTAGATGGCTCTCTTCCTCCTCAGCGGTTCTGACATCAATTTGATCCACAAGAGCAGGACAAGGAGGACTTAACCCAGAGGATCCAGATCTTCTGCTGCATCCAGGCCAAGGCCTGAGCAACCAGCCTGGGCACCTAAGTCATCACTAGAGCATCTTGGGAGGGGAGTTAGGCAGTTCCTGACAAACAGAGCCCTTCCTTGTTCCAATTCTGCTTCATGGGAACCACTGGTGCCTGTTACCTGGTATAGGAAGAGCATGAAGCAATTGCCTATGGCTGTTGGTGCTGCCATGGAATAAGCCCCATCAGGAGTGATTCTTGTAGTTCTTGGAGAATTCTAAAAACCACTGGTACCTGCACAACAAGGCATTGATGGAGGATGTTCTTCTGTATATATGTTTTTCTTATTGGTTGGTGGATAAAACACTGTTTAGCCAATAGAAGCAGGAAGATAGGTGTGGCTAGGAGACGAGGAGAATTCTGGGAAAGGTAAGCAGAGAAGTTCGAGAAGAGAGTCACCCTGTAGACCAGAAAGAAATAATACGTCCGTATGTTCTCCAGTAAGTCAAGACCATGTGGAAATACATAAATTAATAGTAATTGGTTAATAATTAAGACAGAGCTAGTCAATAAGAAGCCCTAGCCACTGGCCAACAGTTTTATAATTAATATAGTGTCTCAATGTGTTCATTTGGGGCTAAAGTGGTGGGACCTGGTAGAACAAGAAAAGCCAGTAACAAGGCATGAATATGTTCAAGAGCTCTGGGTGTCAAGTACAGGGCATGGCACATGGCAGTGTTCTGAAACCTGCCTGGAGGGTGGCCTAGAAATAGCTGTCCCACTGCAACTTTTTAAAAACTCTTATATAATCTCCCTTTTAAAAGGTCTATGTGAAAGTGTCTCTCTGTGTGTATGGTCCCTTCCTTCCTTCCTTCCTTCTCTCTCTCCCTCCTTCCCTCCTTTTCTTCATTCCTTTGTTCTTTTGGTGGTCTTCAGGATCAAACTCAGAGCCTTGTATATCTCAGAGAAAGGCAAACACTCTTTCATCTGCCCCATCTTGCTGCTGCTTTGAAGATGGCTTAGCACAGGGATGTGTTAAACTGTAGAAAAGTTAGAGAAGGGAGGAGATGAGGCGTCCTGTAGCCTCACGCTTGCTGATTTTTACACCTTTGAATGCTCACACCTGCCAGAGCGTCCCTGTATCTACACACCATCCATCGCACAGATGGCCAGGCCAGTGTGGCTGTATGTACCATGTTGTCACCTTCCTTTCTACTCGGTGAAACGTCATGTGCATCTCTCAGTGTCAGCCCACAGAGAGCTCCATCATCCTTAACGACTACATTGCCATGCTTTGAGAACGATACACTAAACTTCATTTAACCAACCCTGTGCTGTTGGGTATTTATGCAGCTTTCACTTTTCTCCCCATCATAAACAAGACCATAATAAATATTTCTGTACCAACAGTCTTTCCTTGAGGAACTTGGAGTGGAGGAATTTGAGGATGGGCATTCCATGGTTCTAGTAAGTGGTGGGTAACATAACAACATTGTTTTTAGTGACAACAGTAATAAAAGCTGGTTTTATTAAACATTGGCTCCATACCACTTAGGCACTTGCTAAGGGTGTTAGATGCAGAAGTTCCTTGGTTCTTATTATTGCTATGATTAATATCCCTATTTTTAATGGATATTGAGGGGGATGCGGTGTGTGCCTATGGATGTGGATGCCTGAGGAAGACGTCGGATGTTTCTCCATCATTCTCTGTCTTACTGCCTTCAAATTGGATCTTTCAGTGAACCTGAGTCTCGATGTTTTGACTAGTCTAGGCTGGCTTGCCAGCAATCCTCTGACATCTACCTGGTTCTCTCCCCAAACACTGGGCTGTAGGCACACTCAGCCATGCCCCGTCTCTTTTACATGGGTACTGGGCATTCCAACTTGGATCTTCATGTTTCACAGCTAGTGCTCTTATCCACTGAGCCATCTCTCCAGCCCCAATTCCCTCACACTTCAAAAGAGAAAATGAAAGCTCAAAAGATGGTGATGATTTGCCCCAAGTCCCATGATGAGTAAGTACAGACACAATTCAGACCCAGCTCTGCTACCGTAGACTAGATAGTTTCCCTAGACAGTACGAGGAACTCATTTGTCTGCACTGTAGCTTCATACAGAATCCTTACCACACATTGGTTAAGTAATGAAACAAAGTATCAGACTGTTTGTGGATGGAAATGGCTACCGGCTCTTTCTCTTCCTGGTTATTCAGCTCTTTCCAGCATAGAATCAAAAACCCTCCCTTGGAGAGCCACCCTGCTTCCCCTCCCCAAATTCAGGGCTGGCTTTTGTGGCTTGCCTTACTCATGAACTTACTCATGTGTCAGACCCCCCACTTTCCCTTGCCCTGGCATCTATCTGTACTGCAATGAGGCTAGAACCTGGGAGACGCAGGGCTCTGAGGCTGATCCCACCAAGCTTGCCTGACAGACAGGTGCCTGATGATGCAGGAGGACCCCAAAGGAGACCAACAGAGCCACCCACTGAGTGGTCAGCTCATAAATGTTTACTGTGCCAAGTCTACAAGCCACGGTGTGATAGCTCTGTAGCAAGAGCTAGTGCAAATGACGCTTCTGAGAGGGTTATGTGTGGCTCATGTGGTCTGAGTGACAGGGGGAGTTGTGGAGAAATGAGCCACGTGGCTAGGAAGGCATCACAGAAGAGGTGGCAGCTCATGCATTGCAGCGTGAGCAATAAATAGCCAAGCCACCTGAAGCAGAACAGGAAAGCGAGCCTGCATTCACAATGAGGCAGACCTCACTGTGATGTGGTGTGCTGCTGGCTTTCCAGTGCCTGAGTCAGGCAGAAACCTGCCTCTGGCTGGCAAGGCAGCTAGATGTCATTTACACACCAATGCAGGGGAACAAACCCACCTGGCAGATTCCCTGGCAGCCTTTCACAGGACTGCCCTGGGGGCTGGAGCAGATATAGCTGGTGCTGTGCGCCCTTTCAAGTGGAGAATTGGAATTCCAGTCTTTGGGCACTGGAAAATGCCACTTCTTCTTCTCCCTCTAACTGGGACCTGGCCTTGAGGCATCCTGTGTCCTGGAATGTCCTGAAGGAGTAATTCATGCCTCCTCCCATCAGTCACTTTGTGTAAAAGATATTTTCCAGTAACCCTAATGCTGGTGGTGCTCTCAACAATGTTCTGATGAGAAAATTGAGCCAGATTGTCCCCGAAAAAGGCACTAACTCATTAACTCACTCGTTCATTCATTAATTCATTTATGCATGCATCTACTCATTCATTCATTCATTCATTCACTCATTTATTCATTCACTCACTCGTCCATTCATTCCACGAACACCCCCAGCCCAGGCATGACACATTGTCTAAAATCAGACTGTAGAGCAGCTTACAGACTAGCATGGAAGTTGGATCCAAATAGATGCTTAGGAGACACAAAATCCCACTGTCACCAGCTCCTAGGATCTCTCAAATAAAGGTGTCGCTTGAAACTTCTGTATCTGATCTCAGCTATACCTCAGTGACAGTGAGGGCGATGCAAACGGTGTCTCAGAGGTGAATCTGATCTGGTGTGGGCTGTGATGGAGCTGTCTCCAGCATGTGAAGGAGCCAAGTAGCTGGGAAAGCAAGAAGACAAAGAGATGAAGACACCAGGTTGCTGGAACTCAGTCACTCTTGGGTTTTAGTGTCAGTTGCAAGGCCTGGCTGAGTTGCTGAGTTTTGTTCCTACGAGAAGCCAAAGTTAGAGCCCTGAAGGTGACGCCACCTGGATTTGTACCACTGTACTCCTAGGAAAGATCATTCACACCTGACAGTATTTTAAAGATTGCTCTATTATATTTAACTTGTATATGTGGTGACGTGTATAAGTGAGTGGTGGGGCCCATGGAGGCCAGAGGCATCAGGTCCCCTAGGGCTGGAGTTACAAGAAGTTTGAGTACCAAACATGTGTTTTTGGAATCAGTCTTGGTACTCAGTTAGAGCAGAACATGGTATTAAATGCTGAGCCATCTCTCTGATCCATTAACAATATTTTAAAGCAGTGTGTATCGGTGCCCTATTTTATTGACCATATGAAAAGAGATCGGGCATTAAAAGAGGATCCTGCCTCCAGGAACTTGTGGCCATTTGGTTGAGATAGATGTACAGATAAATAGTTTCATGCTGAAGTGATAGTTGCTGTGATGACAGGAAGCCTGGATAGTTGGAGAGTCGGGGAAAGGGCCTGGGCAGGGCAGGAAAGGCTTTGTCGGAGCTGCATGAGTAGGCATTTTAGGTGATGAAGAGGGATTTTAGGAGGGAAGAGGGATTGAATTCACCAAGATGCAGCAGAATAAAGGCACATAAAACACTCCAGCATCCCTGAGTGTACAATGAACAGAGTTCCATGGGAATAAAATTGGCAGGAGACGTGCGGGGGGGGGGGCAGGGGGGGCCGCGGTCAGACAGTGCAGGGATTTGTGGTCCAGCTGGAGGCCCTGGTCTTCATTCTGTGAAAAGCCTTTTCCGGAGTGGCATAGCCAAGGATGTCTTTTAGAAAGTATTAGTTGGTAGCTGGAAAGAGAGTGATTTGTAGAGGTGTGAGACCAGGGACACTTGTACCTTATAGAAGATTCTATAAGAATCTCAGCAAGAGATGATGGAGACAAACATAGGGGGTAAGCTTTGGTAAAGTGACTGGGTGTCAAAGCTCTGGGACCAATCTCCAAAATTCAAACCTCCCCAGATCCCTTACCAGTTGCATGGCCCTGGACAAGCTACTTAACCTGTCTGCACTCGATTTTCTTCATCAGCAAACCAATACTCATAAAGGCAATGATGCACAGAAGTTATTCTGTGGGTGAAATGAGGTGACCCATGGAAAGCCTCTGGCACACTTTGAATGTTCTGTAATCACTAATTGTTTTTCAAGTCCACCAGACCTGATGATTGAGTTTGGGCCATCAGCTAGAGGATGAGTCTAGAGTTAGCTTCCGTGGGGCTGGCTAGGACAATGCCATTCCCAGGAGCAAAAGAAATGAGTCAAGTAGAGGTAGACCAAAAAACAGAGAGGTAAGTCTGCTACAGAGGTCTTCTGAAGTTTAAATCCAACACCTGTCCCACAACCCAAGTTACTACTGCTCTCTCGATTCTCCTGTATTGCCCAAAGCCTGGTTAATGTCAGACACCTGCCCCCGCCCCCCCCCCCACCCGTCTGCCACCAGAAACACCAAACTCTTGATTTTCCTGCCTCGGTGGAAAAGAACAGAGTGAAAAGGATTGAGTCCCACGTGCCTGAGTTTTACGTTTCCCTAGAGAGAATTCAGTCCCTTCAATGCCCTTGCTCCAATGCCAAGGTCACTGGCCATAGTGTGGGGAGAGAGGAAGAGGAAGAATCTGATTGATCCTTTGGAGAATGATCCAAAGAAGAGCAGAGAGAAGGAAGAAGAAACGTCAGTCTCCTCCTGTCAGTCTCCTCCAAATATCATGATCCAGGGCTAGATATCCATCAGCCTATAGACTGCTCGCAGCAGCCATGAGACAGTCGATAGCATCCCCATTATTTTTCTATGAGAACACAAAGAGCCAGAGAGGAGCCCTGGCTCCAAATCGCTGATCATTCTGCTGTGGCCATCCTGTCTCAGGTGAAGAAGCCAGGAAAGGGCTGCTTACTCAGCGTGGGTTTTGCTACCCACCCGAGAAGGTGTTCTACCTTTAATTAGCGCTTTTGTGTGGACAACCAGGCAAATGAAGTATGGTTAAATGGGCTCAATAGAGCAGTAGACAGGGGAAGAGACCTGTTTTTCTCCCCAGGCTTAATGTGTATCTGTCTCCAGCCTGTAATAGCAATTGTAACTAACAGAGAGGGAACACTTCAATGAAACCTGCTCATGATGTGATCAGCACCTCATGTATACCTCGTCACTGAGCAGCTGGCACAATCTGTGAATCAGTCTGCTAACATGGTGTTGGTTTGAGTCTCTGACTCTTCGGGTGGAGAAATTGGTGGTATCCCATTTGCCATCTGAGAACATGGAGGCTCAGACATTGAGATAACCTCTTTTTTTTGTCTCTATTGTGTGTGTACATGTGTGTGAGCAGGATTATAGGGGTGTGTGTGTGTATGTGCACTTGTGTACACACCCATGTGGAGGCCAGAGGACAACCCGAGGTGTTGTTTCTTGGTTTTGAGCTAAGTCTTTCACTAGTCTAGAACTTACCCGGTGGGCTAGGTTGGAGACCATTGAGTACTGGGAATCTCTGTCTACACCTCTCCATTACATGCTGCCACCACACCTGGCCCTGTTTTTTAAATGTGGGTTCTGGGGGTGGGTTGAACTCAGATTTTTTTTTGAGACAGGGTTCCTCTGTATAGCCTTGGAGCTTGGAGCCTATCCTGGCACTGGCTCTGTAGACCAGGCTGACCTTGAACTCACAGAGATCCGCCTGCCTCCTCCTCCTAAGTGCTGGGATTAAAGACATGCGCCACCAACACCCAGCTTGAACTAAGATCGTTGTCCTTGCAAAGCAAACACTTTGCTTCCTGAGCTTCTCCAAAGCCCTGTAGTGAATTCTTGCTCCAAGTTCATGCTGCTGTTCAGTGACAGAGTGTGTTCCACATGCTCTCAGCCTGTAGCTTCTGCTCCCTTTTAAAGTTGAAGAAAACCTATTTCTAGTTACTGGATGGGGAAGGTGAGATGCATGGACTATCCATGATACTGGAACCCACCTTGGAGGCTAGTGTGCAGCTCCTGAGATGACCTCAGATGAAGAGTGCTCAACCTTGCATTTATCCCTAAATCAGAAATCTGTGACCCGGAATCTTGTGTCCAACCCATACCCATGATGCACAGACAGGTGGATCACCACAGTGCAGGTCTTATGATGAGAAAAACCTAAGATTCTCATCCTAGCACTTCCCAGGTCGTGCCCTTGAACAAGGGATTTATTGAAGTTCAGATTCATATCTGGAACATAAAGCATTGGAAACCTTTTCATCACAGTGACATGATGTCAGACATAAAGGAATTATGGGAGGAAACATTTACTTCAGCTCATGATTTACACAGAGGGTCTCAGTGTAACATGGACAGCATAGCAGAACTCATGGCAATGGGAATCTATGGCAGAGAATCCCTACATCCCAGTAGATCAAGTAGCAAAGAGCAGGCAAGAACCAGAAGCAGATACAAACTTCAAAGTCCTATCCCTAGTAGTCTACTTCTTCCAGCTAGCCAACACCTCCTAGAACCTCTGCAGTGTTCAAAATACTGCCACAAGCTATGGACCAGCCATCATAACATGAGACATTGCAGATTTATGCCACAAAAATGACCAATAGCAACATCGATGGTTCTGATATCTGTTACTTTATAATGAACCCCTCCCCAACCCCCCCCCCAAAAAACTTAGCAGGTTAAAACAACTGCTCCCGATTTTTCGGGAGACACATGGGAAAGGTGGGGCTGCGCAGAATGGGCACAAGGACACCCATTGGAATTAGAAGTCTCTTGGCCTGATGCTGTCTGAAGACTCCACTGAGCTGAGCATTCAGAGTGGTAGACTCACAGGCCACAGTGTCTGCTGTTGCCTGACATTTTAGTGAGCTGCTGAGGTGCCTACATGTGGTCCCTCTTGAAAAGCAGTTGGGGTGAGATTTCTCACACGGCATTTAATAGCTCCGAAAGAGAGTCTTTTCTAAGAAGGGAAAACACATTGGTTTTATCAAGCAGTCACTCCATTGCTTGATGATGAGTGAGTCACGGGATGGCTAAGTTCAAGGGGAATATAATTAAGTTCTGCTTCTAAATGGGAGGAGGGAATTCCAAGAGGCATAGTGCTGTGTCATCAGCTTTGGAAAATGCAATCTGCCTCCCTTGCATTGCAGCTGTGCACACAGAGACCACTTAAGGCAAAGCTTGGCATATAGAAAGTGCTTGGTAAAGGGTAGTTGTTGTTATTGGGTGTGATGGCCTTGGGAAGTGCCTCTCAACACACTGGAGAGAGCTGAGGAAAGAATAAAAGGTGTTACTGGTGGTAATATGTTGGCATCACTGGTTCATGGCAATGGCCAAGAAGATAAGATTCCCCCAAACTTGAACACTGTTCTGTTGAACCAAATGATCAGGATTGCTAGAAGGGAAAGGAATAGTTTACCGGCTGCAGGAGAAGGAGTCTTGAGCAAGGGGAGCTGTGTGGTCCAGGAACCAGGAAAGAAGAGGTGGAAACAAAGGCCAGTCTGGCTGAGGATGGGGAGTTGGTGTGGCACATCCTCTGCTCCATGGCATGAAAAGAGAGGATGGGTCCTGAGGAGAACACAAGAGTCCCCAATCCTGGCAAGGAGCCTCTACAGTTCAGGAAAACAAAGGTCAGTCCAGGGAGGCTGCATAACTTTGAGTCTGTGTCAAGGGTGGTCCCCAAGGCTGGCCCACAAACCGCTTTATCTCTGGAGACCAGGGCATCAGGGGGTGCTTCCCCCTTGGTATTCTAGAATGCAAGAGCCAGAGGATGGGGGTTGCCATGAAAGGTTGGCCTCGAGACACAACATGGCTGTCACACAAACCCACAACAGCTGTTGTTGTTCGTGCAAGACTAGAAGTTAGGGATAAGGACTGAGAAATGCTGTCTTCCACGTGTACAGTCAGCCTCAACTGCCATAATCTTGACTGCACCCAATCACAGATCTGGGAGGGGCCCACAGGCCCCTGCTTCTCCCGCTGACATGCTGGCTACTGGTGGATTCTAGGGGAGGAAGTGTTTTGGAGTATTATTTTAAGATGTGTTACATTCATTTATGCTGTGGAACATTTGTTTAATGATGCAAAGATGTGTTGAGTTGTTCTTTTTTCTTTTTTGGTTTTTCAAGACAGGGTTTCTCTGTATTGCTTTGGAGGTTGTCCTGGAACTCACTCTGTAGATCAGGATGGCCTGGAACTCACAGAGATCTGCCTGCCTCTTCCTCCTGAGTGCTGGGATTAAAGGCGTGCGCCACTAAGGCCCAGCTTTGTTACATTCTTTTATGTGGCATTTGTTTAACTCTGTGAAGCTGTGTTACTGTGCTTGTCTAAACTACCTGATTGATCTGATAAAGGGCTAAATGGCCAGTAGCAAGGCAGGAGAAAGGATAGGTGGGGTTGGCAGGCAGAGAGAATAAAGAGGAGGAGAAATCTGGGAAGAGCAGGATAAAGAGGACGACTCCAGAGGCCAGCCACCCAGCTACACAGCAAGCCATGGAGTAAGAAGTAAAGAAAGGTATACAGAAATCGAGAAAGGTAAAAGCCCAGAGGCAAAAGGTAGACAGGATAACTTAAGTTAAGAAAAGCTGTCCAGAAACAAGCCAAGCTGTTGTGGGATTTCCACCCAGATCTGCAGCTGCCTCCGAGCCCCCAACACATGAGACACTCTATTAATTATATGCTATTGGTCAGTGACCAGGATTTCTTATAGGCTAACCCTGACTACTAATATATGTATTTCTATATGGTCTATCTTACTGCCAGACTCACGTGTCCTCTTCTCCCAGGATCACATAGCGACTTCTCTCTTTTTTTTAATATTTTATTTATTTATTATGTATCCAACATTCTGCTTCCATGTATATTTGCACACCAGAAGAGGGCACCAGATCTCATAACTGGTGGGTGTGAGCCACCATGTGGTTGCTGGGAACCGAACTCAGGACCTCTGGAAGAGCAGTCAGTGCTCTTAACCTCTGAGCCATCTCTCCAGCCCGGCGACTTCTCTCTTACTGTAATTCCCAGAATTCTCCTTGTCTCCTAGTCCCATCTATCTTGCTTCTCTATTGGCCAACAGTGTTTCATTCATCAACCAATAAGAGAAACATATGTACAGAAGACTTCCCCCATCATCTCCTCTTTTCTATCTAAATAAAAAGGTTTTAACTTTAACATAGTCAAATTATATGTAACTTATCTTTTATCATAACCATAACTATCTGTCTTCAACTCCATTAAAGACCACAGAAGGATAATATATAAACTCTAGAATTGACAGAGACAACTCTCTGCCTGGTCAGTCACCTGAAGTTCTTTTGTAATGTTCCATCTTCGGCCTGTATTGGTAGTTTGTCAGTCACTTTTCTCGGTGTCCTGTAGGATGTCTGGCAGACTCTTCCATGAAGCAGAAATCCTGAAGTAATGTCCATCTTGTTTCAGCAGTCACTTTCCTGTGGATCCTGCATGTCCATTTTGTACAGCATAAAGTCAGACAGTCCAGACAAGAGCAGTTTCTTGCCCAAATGGCTGGTCTTGACATACTGGAAGCAAACTCCATACCAAGTTTCTTCGATGTCCATCTTCTCTTCTGACACAGTTGGTGTTGTCAGGAGCAGTTGTCTTATTGTCAAGAAAAACCTTAAAAAATCTAGAACTACTGTTGTCTTAACTCTGTATTCTCTAAAATCTTAATTTTCCTCATTCTTAATTTCACCCTTATTGTTACCTTTCCCTGTATGTTTGCCTATGGAAGTTAAACTTTCAGTGCTGATATTAATGTTTAAGTCCTCCACAGTGAACAAAAAATTTCCTAACAATCTTTGAACTCCCCAGAAAGAAGATGGGGCCCCATTCATCAATTCTACTTGATTGAACTTGATGCCTCTGAACTAACAAACACCACCCTAAAACTGGTTTGGGACTATAAGGCTCCAGACAACTCCAGACTAGCTAGCTAAAACTTTGCACCTTCTTATTACACCCTGGCCAGAGCTTCAGATAAGAATTTCAGTCAAGCATCTCCCGCCATGCAGAAACTAGCTACAAATGTTACAGCTAGCCCTCTTGAGACTTTCTGTTGCTCTATTTTTTTCCTACAGGATCCCATGGAGTCACAGTCATCCCATTTCAGCAGGAAGTAATCCTCAGAAAACAACACCCCCTTTCCCTACTGTTGGCATTAAGAGTATTTTGGGGTTTTTCTTTTTTCTCCTGTCACTAAAAAAGGGATAATTCACCTGCTTAGGGTTGGTTTTAAGGGTTTAGGGTTGGGTATGGAAGGTGATGCTCAGACTCAGGTATCTCTTTTAGATAAGGTTTAGATGGGAAAGGTTCGGTTAGAATGGGATATAGATAGATTTACATATTTTCTAGTGAACTAGCTTTAGTAACTGTTAGCTATAGATAACTTAAATGGTTAGATTATTGTATGTTGACTGTTTAGGGTCTTTCTGTTTATAAAGTTTTCCACACAAATATAAAACTATCTTAATGTATATACATTTTGTATATTGATACAACTTAGGATATTTTGTCATGTTGCACTCTACTGTTCTACCTCTAGTCAAGACATTTCAGTTCTATCTCTGTTATTGAGAGTTATATATATTTGTATAGTCACAATTTTTAAAGTCATTGTCCTGGTTAAATTATTTTGGGAAGCTTCAGCTATTGTACAACTACGGTTTTGAGAATTGCAGACTATTACCACCCATGTTTCTTATCTATGAGATTAGTCAGACATAGATATTTGATCTTCAAACACTTCATAGACCTACAGAATATGGCATTTAAATGTTTTAATATTAGTTCTCTGTTGATATGAAACACAATTTCTCCTGATGACGCCAAGCTATTCCCAAGAAAATGTTGGACACAGATGTCACTCCTTCTGGACTCCATTCTCTTCTAGGCTAATGGCCTCTTGGGCAAAGAACTTCCCCCACCTTGACTGCTGACTTTGGCCATGCTGTCCTACTATGCTTGTAGGAGATAAATTAGAAGACCGCCGAACCTTGCCAAGTCAGGGTGAGACAACCTTTCTACTTCCCTACTTCTGTGTTGATCAGTCAGATACTACAGACCTTAGCTAAAGCTAGTTGCCCCTTCCCTGCTGTGACACTTTGGATGACGGTCCAGGTAGTCTGCAGTTTCTATCTTTGCTGCACTTTTTGGAAGTTTCTCACCTGCACTTCCTGCCTACCCTAGTATTGTTATCTTCCTTCTCAGGTCTTTGATGAGGCTGAAGATCAGACTGTCACAATTATAGTTCTCTCTTCCTAGATAGAAATATTAGGTGCAGGACTTAAACTTTCCAGTTTAGGACAACTCTATAGTAATCTCTATTATGCCTTTACCCTAGGACTGGATATATAGTTCTTGCCTTTTGCTCTTGTTGCTTCACTGGCAATAGGTCTTATGTGTGTTTGTTCTTACTTTTCCTTCTCCTAGAGGTCTTTGTATATAGTTTTGTATCAAGCCTAAATCTTTTTCTTCAGACTAAAAGGGGGATTGTAGTGGGATATCCATCCTACCCACACCTGTAGTGCTGACCACGCCCATTTGGGAGTGGTCACAGGTGAGGGAGAGTGAACTTTAGGGCTGGGATTGAGGCAGGTGGCTCTCTCTTGCATCAGGTTGGGTCACAGGGAACAGCCTATGCCGATCCTTAGAGCAGGAACCTGTGGTGGCCATCTGCTTCTTGTGTAAATGAATTCTGCCCGAAATAAATTATATTTAACCTATATTTGAACCTAGTTCCATGAATCATTATCTGTGCCTCTGCACCAAGTAAAGGCCTAGTATTTATAAGAAAGAATAAGCCTCTGTGTGATTTGTTTGGGAGCTGGGTGGTGGGCCCCCAAAGAATAAAGAGCCAAAAGAATAAAAGCAACCAACTACAAGGGACAGTCATTATCTTCAGTTGTGTACTCATTGAGAAGCCTACCAGACTCCAGTGGACAGTTTTCAGTCTGTGGCCACACAGGTGAACCTGGTGAAATTCAGTCATAGCAAAATGGTAGAAAAGGAACCATAGGTGGGGGCTGGTGGGGTGGGAGGGAGCCTGGAGAGGGTGGGGGGTTATAGCCATCAGAATGGGAAGTTGTCAAACATCAACTTTTAGAAGTTCAAAATAAAATAAAATGCAAACTCCACAGCACATCTCCGGGAGCAACACTCATGATCAGCACACTCATCTTGATTGATATTTATTATTCTCTCCAGTTCCATTGAGCAGCTTTCAAGCCCCTAAACACTAAGCTTTTTCTTGCCTGGGGTTCTTCACCACCCCCTTTCTCCCTTTGCACAGCTCTCCCCCTTTCTCCTACAGCTCCCAGCATCACCTCCGCAACCGAGACCTCCACAGCCTCCCACTTTAAAGCAGCTTCTCCTCCTGCCCCTATCCACTCTGTCATTACTAGAGAAAACACGAAATGGAGGAATTTACAACAAACCGAAAGGTGCTGGCTCATGGATTTAGAGCCTGGGGAAAGTCCAAGACTAGAGAAGTGGGTATCTGACAAATGGTCCTCTTGATGTGGCATCCATGGTGGATAAGAGGAGGGTAAGAAAAGACCAGACAGGCCAGACTTGGGCTGGGACTGTAACTCTATGGGGAAAACTTACCCAGCATGCACTAGGCTCTGGGAGTCAGAGCCTAGTACCCCCCACCCTCCCCAATACACAGCCACCTCCTTAATGACAGTGTCAGCCCCACACCTGAGAGTGGCCCCTAAGGTCCTGTTGTAATGATAACTAAATTCCAGTATAAATTAGGAAAAAGTTGTTTTTAAGACACCTTTTTAATTCTCTCTTAAATCCCTATTTTTCCTTCACATCATTTATCACAATGCTGTATGCTTTTATATTGGACAGCTTCACTGTCTCTTGCCCCCTTTTCTCACTAGACAGTGAGCAAGATGAAGATAGAGGCTATGACTGCTATTCTCGCTCTGTGTATCTAAGGCATCCGGCCACATGCTTGGCACTTAGATGCTTTGCAGTGAATATCAGCTATGGACAAGACAATGAACTATGTGCAGTTTAACCAAAGAGAAGGGACACCAACCACTGTAAAGCCACAAAGTAGGGCAGCTCAAAACAGAATACTGAGAGTAGTGGTGGCCTTGAATCCTGGGGGGTGGGCCGGGTTGAAGGGATGGAGAGTTTTGTGGCTACCAGAAGCAGGGCTCCCTTTGCTGGTGTGGTCTTTTTGAGATGATTTTCCAGGAAATATTTTGGCTGTCTTGAAAACCTTGTGTCTTCTAACACAGAAATGAGAGCACCATTACCCAGTGTGTTCTCATCCTAGGAACAGAGACCAATCAAGGTCTGCCACTTGAATGGTCTTGGGGAGGGGCCTGGCTCTGCCATCGTTGAAGGTCAGGCTGCTGTCCCTGGTTATGAAGTTCCTAGTATATACAAAGTGCCCCTGCAAAACTAAACCTCATGTCTGAAAACTAAAGGCTCTCTCTCTCTCTCTCTCTCTCTCTCTCTCTCTCTCTCTCTCTCTCTCTCTCTCCTTGCAATGAGATGTCACATCTCCCTCCACAAAGTTCTGGACTCCATTTTCTCATGCCTTGGATCTGAGCTAGCCTGTGACTTGCTTTGGTAAAAACAGAAAGTGATGGAAGTTACAGCATGCCACTGAGCTCTTGAGATATCTTGGGCATTAAGAAAGCCCACGAACAAACCCAGACCATATTTTTGGAGGCTGAAAAATAAGGAAAAGCAGACCTGATCAGACCAGCCGAACTTCTTCTAGACCAGCAGTCACCATTAAACAAAAGACAAGGGAGCAAAAGCTGCTAGAGATACCCAGCCCAGCCACCAGAAGAACTGACCAATCAACCCATGGACCTGCTAGTAATCACCAACAGTTGTTATGTGAAGAACTTAATTATCCTAAATGAACTGATTGATACACTTAATTTGTGTAGGTGCGTGGATGTGTGGTATATGGACATGTGTTCACGTGTGTACACAAGAAGTAAGGTTTAGTTTCTTCCATAAGGTTTAGTGTCTTCCTCAATTGCTCTCCACTTTATCCTTTGAGACAGGGTCTCTCACTCAACCTGGAGCTCCCTGAGTAAGCAGGACTAGCTGACCAACAAACTCCTGCCTCTGCGTCCCTGGTGCTAAGATTACAGCACTGCCACCATGCTTGGCTTTTTATGTGAGTTCAAGGGATCAGACATCCAGCCCTCATGCTTGCACAGCAGGTGCTTCATTGACTGAGCCATCTCTCCAGCCTCTGGAAATGATTTCTTACATCAATGGTTTAAATCTGACTTTTTCCTGACTCTAGTATGTCCTCAAGATTCCTCTGTCCACATGGAGGCCTGTGGAGATTCTACCAGTGACTCTAAAGCTCCAAGGGGATGTGGTCAAAGGACACAGCTTTGCAAAGAGACTGAGCAGTTTATCCTGACCCTGTGTGACCCTGGGAAAGGCACTTGAGCTTATTGGGCCTTGCTTCCTTTCTGTGGCTATCAAGAGAGCAGCTTAAGCTGCTTCCGAGCCCTTCAGCCCATGTCACACATACAACCCTGTGAGTCTCAGTGTCTGGGCCTCTCATGTAAAAGCAAGAAAGGCTAATGAGGGGCTCACCCTGCCTTACAAGCTAACCCAGGAGGATGAGGTGCTATTTCCTCATGGCACCTTGGCTACTGCTGGCACTTTCAGGAATATGAGTATCTTCAACAGGAACCGCTTTCAGATAATTCACTGGTTTTTATCAACATGTGTGAACACCCAGACTTCCAGCTCATATTAGAAGCTGGAGTAGAATTGAGTTACAGGCAGTCTCCCTCATATTCCCCCAAAGAATCACAAACTGCCTTGTCTATCTTCTCTCGGTTCTCCCTGAAGGTGAGGATTAAGGAGAGACTGAGTCTCCCTTTTATTGTGGTATGAATATGAGATGTCCCCAATGGTCTCACTGTTTTTGAATGCTAGCTCTCTATTTGATGGTGCTTTCTAGGAAGGTTATGGAAGCTTTAGGGAGTGGGGCTTGCTGGAAGAAGTACATCACTGGGGACGGGGTTTGGGGCTTTATAGCTTGGTCCCACTTGCTGTTGATTATTTCATGAGGGCAGAGGCAATGTGACCAGCCAGCTCTCTGCCCTTGCCACCACACCTTCCCTGTCATTGCCACATCTTCCCCACCATGATGGATTCTATCCCTCTGGAACCATTTCTCCTTTGTTTTGGTTAGGGTTGTCATAGCAATGGAAAAGAAACTGGCACACTTTGCTTAGAGGTTCAAGATTAGCACAAAGATCAACATACTGTAGTTAAAGATAATGATGAGAGGATGGAGAGCTAGTTCAGAGGTTAAGAGTGCTTGCTGCTCTTACAGAGGACCTGGGTTTGGTTCCCAGCATCCACAGTGGGCAGCTCACATCTGCCTATAATACCAGCTCCAAGGGATGGTTTGCTCTTTCTGGCCTCTGCAGACACCTGCATGCACATGGTGCATATTCATGCACTCAGGCACACACACAGGCACATAAAATAAGAAAATCTCTAAAGACACAGGTTCATGGGGCTCTTTACTGAGTTCTGAGCACATGCAAGCATAGTTGTTAAGTGAGGAAAAGCCTTTCTGTGGACAACTGTGAATGAATGTTGGTAATTTCCTTTGGCAGGACTAGAAATTAAATTCAAGGCCTTGCACATGCTAGGCAAGTGTTCTACCACTGAGCTAAACCCTCAACTGCCATTCCACTTTAATTTTAGGTCAGGGTCTCTCTAATTTGTCCAGGGTAAAACCTCATTCTGTAGCTTAGGAAAGTGTTCAATTCTCTAGACTCTACCTCTTGAGTCACTGGGATGACAGCCTGTGATACACAGCCCAGCAAATCCTAGCAGTTTGCACACTTTGGCAGACTGTGATGCAATCTCAGAGGTGCCTAATTAGAAGGCAAAATGTGGAGTCTGCCTGAGGATGGTGTCAATGGGCAGGAAGTCAGCATTATACATAGACAGTGGGACTGTAGGGTCACAAGAAAACATTCCCGTTAGGAGACCGGATCAAGTACAGCAAAGCACTATCAACCCAGTGTTCGAGAAAGTCAAGAAATGATCAGGCACCAGAGTCCATGCCTAGGCTGACTCAGAGCTGGGAGCAAAGCAGAAGGGAACTTAGGTAGAAACAGTTCTAAATGGGGTGTGCATCCTACGGACGGACGTGTGGATACAGTTCAGTGACAGAGTGTTTGCCTGGCATGCTGGTGACCTGAGTTCCATCTCCAGCACCTAAAGATTAATACAACAAAGTGTTGGGGGGCGGTTGCTAAAACTCATAAAAATTAAACAATGAATTACTAATCAGAAAGGTAGTTTCATGGATCACAAAACTGAGAAGTTCCTGGGTTCAGGAATTGAAGCAGTGTTGCCAGGAGAGATTTTTTTCCCACAGTGTTTTCATTTAGTCCACCCTTTCCCACAGCTTCCTCCTGGAGGGCCACTGGAAGTCATAGCTTCACCAGAGTTTCCCTCACCCACAGTTTGCATCCAACAGGAAGACACATTGGTTTTTTGGTGGTTAACAAGGATCTAGGTGTGAGTCTTTACGGCCCAGGGAAGCCTTGTGGTTTTTCTGGAACCAGTAACAGTTTCCATTGGTTTTAGCTAATGAGGACCCACCCAAGAGTTGATAGGTTCCAACTCACCTGTGCCACAAGAGTTTGGGGTGGAGAATGGCAGCTCCTGAAAAGAAATCCAAGGTTCTTTTTCCTTTTACCTCTTTCCCTAGATGTGTCCGTGGGAGCTCCCATCACTTCCAGTGCTCACTACAGACAGCTGGCAACAGAATATGGGACACGAATCAAGACTGCAACACGAAAGGCTGGGCTTGTCTGAGAGTAAAGCACAAAAGGGTAGACAATTGTCCTACTCAGGGTTACTGTTGCTGTGATGATAAAACACTGTGACCAAGAGCACCTTGGGGAGCAAATGGTTAATTTCAGCTTACACTTACACATCACAGTCCATCACTGAGGGAAATCAGGGCAGGAACCTGAAGGCGGGAACTGATGCAGAGGCCATAGGAGGGGAGTTGATTACTGGCTTGCTCTCCATGACTTGTTTAAACTGGACCAACAGCCCATGGTGGTACCACCCGAAATGGGCCAGGCCTTCCTACATCTACCTAATTAAGAAAATACACCACAGATTTGTCTACAGCTGAGTAGTATAGATGCATTTTCTCAGCTGAGGGTCCCTCCTCTCATACGACTCTTAATTTGTGTCAAATTGACACAAAACTAGCCAACACAACAATAAATGCTAATAAAATCAGGCAAATCGCAGTTAGCTATGAAAGGAAACAGGCTTCTTGGAGAATTCACTTGGGCCTGGAGGGCTCTGTGTCACAGCAGTTTTTGGGACCAAAATCACCTAGCAGCCCATTTTGGGTACCACACAAAAGCACATTTGGAACTGGAAGACCAATCAGATGGAACAGATGTTACCTGGGATAGAGACTCAGCACAAAGATAAACATGCCTGGGAAAGAAACTGGCTGGGTTTTGAGAAAACCCAAACAATTGGAAACATATCAGGCAGAGCTCTGATTATTGTGTATATTTCATAGACCTCAGATACACTGTGAGATGCAAAGGGTGTCATCTTTAATGCTCAAATTACTATGGCTCCAAGCTCCCACCTGCTGGATTACAAAATTTATAAAACAGAATCACAGTTTCCCTGACAGTTCTGTCACAGTCTGTCACCTGGGCCCAAAGCGGTTTACTTGTCCACAAGTCCATAATAGCTCTCAGCAAAACAGCTCAATCAGTTACTGGCTTTTATGCCCTACCCAGTGAGGCTCAAACCTGCCATCTGGGAGGGACAGAGAGGAATAGACTGTGAGGCCATGTCTCCCACTATTCTCTCCCATCTCTACTCTGTAGCCGGACTCAAACAAGCTGCCCCCTCCTTCCATAGCTCCTCCATAGATATAAGTTGGAGAAAGTTTGCTTATTGGATTAATATTTATGAGTGCTAATACAGCATGTGTTGGACTTTCCAGCTTAATGGAAACAACAGAAAGAAACAGATAAACAATGTGTATACGCATGCAATAGTAAGAAATGTGGTTAAAACTATGTGGGTAGAAATTAATGTAATCCGTCACCTTGGCAGGCCAAAGAAGAAAAATCAGAGGAGCATATAAATAAATCCATAAAGGGCTATTTGAAAAAAAAAACATCATCCATTCATGATAAGAATTCTCAGCAAAATACAAAAAAGAGGCAGATTTCCTCAAATTGACAAAATATCCCTACAAAGCCCCACAGCCAGCAACCTGTTTCATGATGAGAAACTACACATTTTCCTAGGAAAACCAGGACTAGTGGTGTATGCTCCCAATGCCCTATGCAACGCAACAAGGCAAATGTCTTAGTTTGTGTTTATGGGGTTATTTCCAGAAAGGTTCCCCTAAGGAAGGAAGACCCCCTCGGAATGCAGACAGCACTACCGCGTGGGGCTGAGATCCTGGGCTAATTTAAAAAAAAAAAGAGAGACAGCAAGCTGATCACCAGAATCCGTCTTTCTCTGCTTCCTGGCTGTGGACATAATGTGAGCAGTCACATGGTGATCCTGCTGCCCTGCCTTTTCTACCATAACCAACAGAACCCTCAAACCATGAGCCAAAGTAACCCCTTTTGCCTTTTTAATGTTTTTCAGCTACTGTGATAAGACACCATGCATGACCAAGGCAACTTATATAATAATGAGTTTATGGGGGGCTTCCAGGTTCAGAGGGTGAGTTCATTACGGTAGGGAACATTGCGGCAGGCAGGCAGACATGGTTCTAGAGCAGTAGCTTTTTGAAACCTCAAAGCTGGCTCCCAGTGACACATGTCATCAGTAAGGCTACCCCTTCTAATTTTCCCAAACAGTTCCACCATCTGAGGACCAAACACTCAAGTTTATGAGCCTATAGGGGCCTCCCCTATTCAGACTGCCACACCTTCCTTAATTTGCTTTTGTCAGCTGTTTTGCCCTGACAATGAGAAAAGTAACTAGTATATGTATTATAATGAAAAATATTGTAATTAGTATTTTAAAATTCACCATTGGTATGGGCTAACATAAAGGGGAATACAGAGGTATAAATAAAACTATAGAGAGAAGGGAAGGGGAATCTGTATTAGGAAAGCACTAAAACTCTAAAAACTAAATGAAGTAAAATATAAGCAAACTGGGGAGATTTTTCCAGTGGGGGCCAGAGATTAGGATGTCAGTTATTCTAAACATGATCTATTGCTTCAATGCAATCCCAACCAAACTGTCGGCAAGTTGTTATTTGTATAGCCACACACTGATTGTGACGTTTATATGGAAAAGCATATAAAGACAGAGGACAGCCCATACAGTGCTGATGGAGAACCAAGTTGGAGGACTGACACTACCTAGTTCAGCACTTAGTACAGCTGAATCAACACAGGGGGTATTTTTTTTTAAAGGAGAGATGAGTAGACTGTTGGAGCAGAATAGGAATTGACCCATTTAAAGTCAACTAACCTTTAGCAAAGAAGCGCAGACAATAAGCAGAGAAACGATAGTCTTTCCAGCAAATGGAGTTAGGACAATTGAACGCCCACAGAAAAAGCAATGAATCTAATACAGACTGTTCACCTTTTATAACATTAATTCAAAATGTACATGAGACCTACACCTATGACTCAAAACTATAAAACTCTTGGAAGACAATACAGGAGATTGAGACAAGTAAAATATGTGCATTATAATCTCCAGGGCAACCACAAAAAATACAGCAGAGATATAGATAAAAAGCCAAGACAGTAATCAAAATAGAGTGCTAAAAGTATTCTTCTAACTCCAAAGAAGACAGGAGAAGCAGAATAGAGAACAAAGCATTGGCAAGATGAGAAAGGACCAGCAGAATAGCTGCCCATGAAAGGAGAAGTATACCCATCTCCCAACTCCTCCCTGGTGAGGAGTTGCAAGTCTTGGACATGGCAGAAGAGACTGTCAGAGATCTCTAGAAGGAAGGAGGAAGTTGGAAAGAAAAGCATGATGACAGAGACCCTTACTTTTTTTTTTCCAGAAGAAGAACCGAGCAGACTCATCCATCCATTCTGACATTCCTGAACTTCAGTCCAGCAAATGACCAGGACTCAGTCATCTCCTCAACTAAAATCGCCCCGCTCCTACGCCACTGGATTGAGCTCCAGCCTTTTGAATCAAGGCAATGATTATGACATTCCCAACAGGGGGAACCTCCTTGTCAAAGGGATGCTCTTCTTCCAAATTGAACCCACATTTCCCCTTCCTCCACTTAGATATCAGACTGGGGTGGGGCAATCCAAGAGGATCCACTAAAATACAAGGATTTGGAAGCCTGTATGTCCCCACAGGTTGGAGACTTTTTTCCCAGGTAGGCTAGGAGTCCTAGAGACAAACCCAGACATAGACCGTGGCGTGGCTCCAGAAATCCTGTTGTCTCCAAAGGCCTAGAACTTTCTCCAGCAGCTAATAGAAGACAGATAGTTGGAGAACAACTGTATCCCCTCCAAATCTCTTCCCTGCTGTGACACCCAGTCTTGAAGACCTGGGAAACCCCTTCCTTACCCTCAAGAGGAACCAGCAGGAGCCAGAACAAAGCTTCACAACCACATTCTGCCCATTAAATCACTAATGGAAACACAATCCACTGCAGCAGGTCAAGGTTCTTGTGTGACATTTAAATAAGGAGTCTGCCATGTAAAGTGAAGATTTATGCAAATTCAAAGGTCTCTAGCACACTGGTGGAAGTGTGTGTGTGTGTGTGTGTGTGTGTGTGTGTGTGTGTGTGTGTCTGTCTGTCTGTCTATCTGTCTGTGTCTGTGTCTGTGTCTGTGTCTGTGTCTGTGTCTGTGTCTGTGTCTGTGTCTGTGTCTGTCTGTGTGTCTGTGTGTCCTGAATACCACTGAAGAACTGCTAATCACAAGAAGCCAACACCAAGAAACCCATAATGTAAATGAGAAACATCAAACAACCCAGACCAGATTAACAGTGGGTGAATGCATCAGACCTTAGCCTCAGACCCCACAGTGCCATCTGGCCTTTGAGACCTCACAGTGCTGTCTGGAGTTTGAGAGCACCCTCAGACATCAGAGCCCTGCTTTGCCTTGATACCCATGTTCTATCCCAGTTCTTAGCATGGACAGCAGTAGAAGTACAGGCACATAATTAACCAATGCTGACATTGAGTTGACTCAGACACTGGAATTATATAACACGCATTTTAGAATAGCAATATAAAGAATTTTTAATGATTAATCACACTGTTTCCTGAAATGATTAAAAATAGAGAGTCTGAGTAAGACGCCCAGGTTATGAAATCCTCAAATTGGAAGTCTAGAACTTAGAAAACAGTAAATGAGGATCTGGCTGGATGATCTCAGAGGCTGCAGAGATGGTAAGAGAGTCAGAGAACTGAAGAAAGAATAGCAGAACTCAAGCCATCTGAACACCAGTGGGAACACGATTGAAAAAAAAATAACACACAGGACTGGGGAGCTGACTCAGTGTACAAGCATAGGGACCTGAGTTTCGATCCCAGAACCCACCTAAAGCCTGATGTGTAACACAAGTGTCTATAATCTCCGCATTCCTACAACAAGATGGGTGGTAGAGACAGCTGGCCCTGAAAGCTTGCCAGTTAGCCAGACAGGAGTACACAGTAAAAAAAGAGACCCTGACTCAAGGGAGAAGGCAAAGATCAACTCCTAAGGCTGTGTCATGGAGCGCCCGTGCACTCGAACACAAACACACACACACACACACACACACACACAACACACACATACACACACATATACACACACATACACACACACATACACACATACAAACACACACACACATACACACACATACACACACACATACACACACATACACACACATATACACACACACATACACACACACATACACACACACATACACACACATACAACACACATACACACACACATACACACACACACACATACACACACACATACACACACACATACACACACACATACACACACATACACACACATACACACACATACACACACACATACACACACACATACACACACACATACACACACACATACACACATACACACACATACACACACATACACACACATACACACACATACACACACATACACACACACACACACACATACACACACACATACACACACACATACACACACATACACACACACACACACACACACACACACACACACACACACACATCATAAACAGGACCCAGTTATTTGTGGGCAACTATGAACCAGCTAATGTATTTCCTCAGAGTCCAGAAAGAGAGACATGAGGGTGCTTTAAAATATTTGAAGAAATGCGGGCTGAATTTACCAAATTTGACTAGTGACAAAGCCTATGGAAACCCCAGCCAGATGAAGTCCAAGGTTCCCGGCCCTAGGCACATCAAAGGAAACTTTTGGAAATCTCATCAAGTCTTGTAAGCAGCTAGAGAGAAGGACACATCACTAGCAAGGGGCACCAGTTTGAACGGTGGCATGCCTGAAATAGTGATGGAGTCCATAAGGAAAAGGTATCGTGTTTTCCATGGATGAGAGAAAAGCACTGTCAGCTGTGGACTCTCTTTCTGGAAAGTCTCTCCCCCAAGGAATTAAGGTGGGGGGAAGAAAAACATGCTCAGAGAAGGGACAGCTAAAGAGAACTGGCACCAACAGGTCAGTGCTTCCAAATGGGAAAACAGAGTTCGATAGACAGAGGGAAGTCAGGGTGGGAATCCTGGAGTAGCAGAAGATAGAGGAACAGGCTGAGAACAGGATTCTGGACAGAACAATAAGCCGTCCTTCAAATCATCTACTTTACAAGTCCAGCTATGATGGACTGTGAGCCAAAATTAGCCCTTCCTTCTTAAATTGCTTTTGTCAGATATTTTGTCCCAGCTATGAGTAGGTAATTAAGGTACCATCTGATACCTGGTCAAACATATGTAAATGAGGAGGCTCAAAGGACCTAAGTAGAAAGCAAAGGATTTGTGGATTAGCCAGAGTGATTGAAAGTGGATAGCAGCAGGCTGGGTCGAATGTGTATGTTATAGTACTCAGACAAACACTAAGAAAACTAGAAAAAATCACTCTGACAAATCAACAGGGGGTGCTAAAACACTCAAGGCCAACAATGAAGGCAATATCCTGCAAAAAGATGGTTTACCCAACAAATGATGTTGGAAAATCTGGATATCCATATGCCAAAAGGAATGCAGAGACAGACTTTATGCCTTTCTTGAAAATTAACTCAAAGGCCGTGGAGATGGCTCAGTGCGTAAAGGCATGTGTTGCCAAGCCTGGTGACCTGACTTGGATCCCTGGGACCCACATGATGGAAGGAGAGAATTAATTCCTGCACGTTGTCTTCTTATCTCCACACATGGACCATGGCGTGCACGCGCGCGCACACACACACACACACACACACACACACACACACAGAAATGCAAAATAACTTAAGATGGATCATAGGCCTATGTAAACTGTCAAACTACAAAACCATAGCTATAAGAGAGAATCTAGACAACTCAGCATTTAGCAATGACTTTTTAGACACAGCACCAAAGCACCATCCATGACAGAAATAAATTGTAAGATAGACTTTATTAAAATTAAAACTTTCTGCTCTGTGAACAATACTGTCAAGAGAACAAAGAGACAAGGCATGGGCTGAGAGAAAATATTTGCAAAAGACATATCTGATAAAAAGGCTTCTTCAAAACACACAAAGGACTTGTAAAGCTGGGCAATAAGTAAACAAATAACACAAACAAAAAAAATAGGTCAAAGGCTTTAACAGACACTTTGCCAAAGAAGATACACAGACGAAAATAAGCACATGAAGAGCTGTTCCACATCACCTATCATCGGAGAAATGCAAATGGAAACGATGGGTGTGTGATGCATATATTAGAATGACCAAAATCCAAACACTGATAGCACTAAATGCTGCTAAAGGCCCGGAGCACCCCGAACTCCTACGCTGCTGGTGGGAATGCGGCATGATATGACTGTTTTGGAAGACAACTTGCCCTGGGAGTCAGCAATCCCATTCCTTGGCATTTATTCCAAGGGCTTAAAAACATATGTCCACACAAACACCTGTGCATGCAACCATCAAAAATTGGAAGCAACAAAATTGTACTTTGGGAGACAACTGGGTCAATTATATGGAGCCCGTCTCTACAATGCTATATTTAGTTTTAAAGATTTATTTTTCTTGTGTGTGTATGAGTGTTTGCCTGCATGCCTGTCTGTGCATAATATGCATGCCTGATGCCCTCAGAATCCAAAAGAGGATGCTGGATCCCTTGGGATTAGACGGCTATGAGCCACTGTGTGCATGCTGGGAATTGGACCCAGATCCTCCAGAAGAGCAGCCAGCTCTCTTAACCACTCAGCTGTCTCTCCAGCCTCATCAATAATGCTGTATTAGTGAGGGTTCAAATATATGAACTGTCAAACCATGAAGAGACATGCAGGAAACTTAGTTGCAAATTACCCAGTGAAAGAAGCCACTCTCCTCTGGTTCCAATTTTATCACATCTGGAAAAAAAAAAAAAGCTATAGAGACTGGAAACAAATCTGAGGTGCTGGGTAGAAGCACTTACATGTAAAATCTCAGGACTTAGAAAGGGGCAGAAAATCAGGAGTCTGAGGCTGCCTGAGCCACACAGTGTGTTTGAAGCCATCCTGAACTACATAATAGAATTCCATCTCAGAAATACAAGCGTAGTAGTCTGGGGTCTTAAGAGATGGGAAGGATGGGTAGACAGAGCTCAGTGGGCTTTTAGGGGCATGAAACTACCAAGTCAGACTGAAATGATAGATTTGTGTCATGTACCTGTCCAGACTTACAGAATGTATGGCAAGAGTGTAGTCAAAATAAACTATAGAATTTTGTGTCATTGTAGATCTATCAGTTTTAACCAATGTGCAGGTCTGGTGGGAGAGGGTGATGGTACAGAAGCTATAAAGAGTTTGGGGGACGAGCACTATGGGGGAAATCTGTGTACCTTCTGCTCAATTTTGCTGTGGATCTAAAACTGCTTTCAAAAGCCATCTAGCTCTTAAAAGATAATAGGGGAATGTTTTACATTTATTGTATTATGGATAAAGAGTTTTTATACTCATGAATTTGACAACTTAGAGAAATGAATGCTTCCAAAATTGCAAACTACCAAAACTCAATCAAGACAAGATAGGCCATCTTGAGAGTATGGAGACCATCAAAGAAATTGAAGGCATAACCATAAAACATTCCTGAAAAAAAATATGCAGGCCCAGATGGCTTCACCAGAGAACCTGAGCAACGTTTAAAGAATAACTATCATGGACTTGCTGCAATCTCTTCAAAAAAGTAGCAGTTTGGAGGGTGGAACAACGGCCCTGAGACCTGCAATTGTTATTTTATATGATAAAAATATTGTTAAGAATGTTGGCCTGGGGATGATTCTAGTTTGGCTTCTATTGTTGTGGTAAACAACATGACCAAAAGCAAGAAGAAAGGGTTTATTTTATCTTAATAGTTGCTGTCCATCATTGTGGGAAGCCAAGGCTGGAAGTCAAGGCAGCAGCTTGAAGCAGAAAACACAAAATAACACTGCTTATTGGCTTGCTGCCTTTCCTATATAGCTCAAGACCACCTGCCCAGGGATGGTGATGGGCCCACCCTCAGCTGGCTGAGCTCACCCACATCAACTAACAATAAAGAAAATACCACCACCTGCAACAGACATGTCCACAGGCTAATCTGATATCAGGGCAATTGTTCAGTTGATAGTCCTTCTTCCCTCTTGTGTCAAATTGACAAAGGAGATTAGCCATCACAGGGACTTTATCTTGGATTTTCCAGGGAGATCTAGGGTAATCACAAGATTTATTCTCGTTGAGGTTTGTGAAAGCTTGTTCAATCTGTTGGTTTCCATATTTAGCCACATTTCTGAATGTTCAGCCAATGTTTCTTCCAATATTCTTTCAACACTACTTTTTTCTCCTTCTGGGACTCTAACGTAGACATTAGACCTTTTGTTATCGCCCCACGGGTGTCCAATGCTTGTAGCTTTTGCTCTCCCTATCTCCGTTCTCCCTATTGCTCAAGTGGATGACTTCTACTATCCTTTCCTTGTCAGTAAGAGGGGGAACTGCAATATCCTAGTGAAAGACTTGAAAATGCTCTTTGGACAGCTTTGTAAATGTTAGAAGGAGCCAAAAAGTCCAGGTGGCTTCTAGAAACTGAAAAAAGGGTGAAAGAACAGATTCTCCCTGAGATCCAGAAGGTATGCATCTCAGATGACATCTTTATTTTAGCTCAGCAGCTCCAGAGCTGTAAAGTGATCCATTTTTTGTTGTGTCGTAAGCCACCAAGTTTGTGGTAATTTGTTACAGCACCAACAGGAAACTCACAGGGAAGAGGGTAACACACAGAGTACACATGTCCCAATTTTCTTTATGAGATTAGTATTATCCTGACATAAAAATCAGACAAGAACAGTCCAAATTAAAAAAAAATCACAGGACAATATCTTTCATAACTTCAAACACGAAACCCTCAAAAGAAATGAACAAACCAAAGCTTGCAATGTATAAAATAATTATATCCCAATTAAAGGCCTGTTAGATCCCATAGTCAAACGTGGCTTCAAGTATAACAGGGAAGTTCACTATTCAAAACTCCATCAATATAATCCACCAACTAAAGAGAAGAGAGAAAAAAATTGCAAACTGGTGCAAATTTATACAAAGCAATTGAAAAATTCAACACTTATTCATGAGAAAATCTTTCAGAAAAGGGGGAATAGGAGAAATTATTTCAACCTGATTAAATAAAAAGCACCTTCACAAATCAAGTTAATGTCATATTTAAAGGTGGAATGTTAATAACATCACAGATAACTTTCTAATGACCCTTATTGAACAGACCTGGAAATTCTAACTACAGTAATAAGGAGAGATAAAAAGAAATAACAAGCAGACATTACAGATTGGGTGGGGGAAGCATAGACAAATCTAGTTGAAGATCATATAGTGAGAAAAATATCCAGGCACCAGCCTACCTCACCCCAACCTCCACCCCCACCCCATCCCACCCCATCCCCATGCCCATGGTGGTTTGAGTATGAATGACTGCCATAGGCTCATCTATTTGAATATATCAGTGAACAGCACTACCTGAAAGGAATTAGGAGTATGGCCTTGTGGGAGTAGGTGTGGTCTTGTTGGAGAAAATGTGTCACTGGGGGGTGGGTTTTGGGGTTTCAAAAGCTCAAGCCAGGCCCAGTGTCTCTTTTTCTTCCTGCTGCCTGCATATTCTCAGCTTCTCCAGCACCAATATCAACCTGTGTGCTGCCAGGCTCCCTGTCGTCATGAGAATGGACTAAACCTCTGAAACTCTAAGCAAGCCTCAATCAAATGCATTCTTTTATGAGTTGCTGTGGTCAACGCCCCAATAGAACACCAACTAAGACACCCTCCAACAAAACAAAACAAATCTCCCTGTAAAATCAATAAACAAGATCAACAATGTTCATAGGACAATAGGACACAAGATAAAACAGAAATTATATTTCTATGTACTAACATATGAATATATGAATGTGCAGAAACCATCATTAAAAGCACAATTCCTCTTACAGTAAGTCCAAAGAAAACAAAATATGAAGGTGGGATATTAACAGGCATAGTTTAGAAAGGAAGAAGTGTTGCACACCTGCAGTTGACATGAATGAATACACAGACAGACCAGGCAAAAATCTACTCCTCAAGCCCTCCATAATTAATAGACTATTTCAGTAAACTGGTGAACTTGTATATTGCAAAGTAAAAGATAGGAGACTGGAGAGAAGGCTCAGTGGTTCACAGAGCATACTGATCTTGCAGAGAACCTGAGTTTGATTCCCAGCATTAACATTGGGTGGTTCACAACCACCTATAACTCCAGCTCTGGACACATCTTGTGCCCTCTACTGGCCTCAGCAAGCATTGCATTCATGTGTACATACTCACGTGCATACATACATACACACAAAAAGATAAAGAATTAAAATCAATCTTTTTGTAAAGAAAATTAAAAACCACTGATGAAAATAAATACTAAATAAATGGGATGTACTATCTCTGTGAACTAGAAAAATTAAAATAAATGAAGATGTAAATTCTACCCAGACTGATCTATAGTTTTAGTAGAATACTTTTAAAAATTCCTGCAAGGTTGTGGAAACAAATATGTTTATTTGAAATTTTGTGTAAAAAGAAACATACTTAAAATAGCTTAAATGACTGTGATGGAGAAATGTAAAGTGGACAATGCCACCAAATACTAAGGTGTTTTACTCAACCATAGCAATATAAAGATGCGGCAAATTCAGAAGATGTGTAGATCAATAGGCTCTCACAAATGTGCCCAAGGGATTTACGGCAAAGGTATTTATACAACTTGATGGGAACGAACAGACTTTTTAATAAATGAGGTTGGAATTTGGAACATATATAGACAGGAAAATGAACTTCAACTTCAGTCTCACATCTCAAATAAAAATTTACTCAAGATGGAATATAAAATGAAAAACTTAGCAAAGAATATATATGAGGAACCCTTTGGGATCTAAGGCCAAGGAAAGTGTTCTTAGACTTATCACCAAAAGCAAAGCCCATAAAAGGGAAAACTTGGTGCTCTGGATTTCTTTTATCTTTGAAATAAAAATTTAAAACTTTCACTCCGTGAGAGACCATGTGGAAAAGATGAAAACACCATGTAGAAAGAAAATATTTGCCAACTTCATTCTACAAAGTACTGCTGTCTGAAATATATAAAGGACTTTCAAGAACCAGTCAGCAAATGAACGATAGATGTGAGCAGATGCATCCCTGTGGGAGAGTCAAGGATAGAAAATGACTTGGGGGAAGATGTTGGGCATCACTAGCTATCAGGCCAATAGAGTTAAAGTCGTGTAGGATATTATAGCCCACCTATCAAAGCAGGGGGAATAAACAGTGTGGATGCCGAGAAACTGCATTCTACATTCATGGCTATGTGGAATATGATTGATGCAGCCAATCTGAAAAGAGCACAACAATTTCTTTGAAAACTAAATATAGGAGACTGGAGAGATGGCTCTGTGGTTAAGAGCACTGGCTGCTGCTCTTTTGAAGAACCCAATTTGTCTCCCAGCACCCACATAGAGGCTTAAAATCATCTGTAATCCCAATCCCACGGAATCTGACACCCTCTTCTGGCATCCAATGGCACTACATGCACATGCTACACAGACACACATGTAGGCAAAATACCCAGTCACATAACATAAAATTCAGGCAAAGAAGACTAATGTGCAATTACCATAAAATCCAGTACTATCTCTCTTGGGCATTTATCCAAGAGAAAGGAAAAATTGTGTTCACACAAAGGCTTACACATGACTCCTTCTAGCACTTTTCTTTTAGTAGGGAAAACTGGGATCAGTACAGATGTACTTTAGCCAATGACCAATTAAATAACTTTCATGCATAGACACACTGGAATGTTTACCACAGGTACCAGCAAAAGAGTGACTGTTGATACAGACAATTTTGGTTTGGTTCCATCTTTAAGGAACAATGATGACAGAAAAAGAAAGCCAACCACAAAAATTTATATGCTATAGAGGTCCCTGTGTGTGTGTGTGTGTGTGTGTGTGTGTGTGTGTGTGTGTGTGTGTGCGTGTATTTCTGTGTACACATGCATATTTTTTTTAAACAGGGTCTCAATACACAGGTCAAGCTGGCCAGGAACTTACTATGTAGACCAGGTTGGCCTTGAACTCACAGACATCCATCTGCCTTTCCCATTGCTGGGATGAAAGCTATAAGCTACCACATCCAGTTCATTGATGTATTTTTATAGTGTTTTAGCTTATATTAATGGTATACAGTAATGACTTTCCTATGACATTTTCTTACAGGTATGTAATGTGTTTTGACCACATTCCATCTCTTCTATGATCCCCGTTGATGACCCATTTCCTCTTCCAACTAGCCCTTCTTCTATTTACAGAACATTTTTGAAATGACAAACTTCTGGAAATAGAGAACAGAGCAGTAGTGGCCCCAGGTTTGGGAGGGGTAGTGAGGAGCCTGGGAGAGAAGAGGACAGCAGGAGGGCTGGGGTGGTGTTGAACTCTTAGTGCTGTGGCTGTGGCTGCTGCTGAGATCTGTACAGATGTAAGGAACAGACACTCAAATACTAACAAAACTTGGGGCATCTGAATAAGAAAGAGTGAGAGATTGCATCCATGTTGCGATCCTAACTGTGATGTCATCAATGGTTTTTCAAAATATTACCTTTAGGGAAGAGGAGGCAAAATAGCACAAGAGACTCCAACTGTGGAGTTTTAATATTTTTAATATTCCTTCTTTGTTTTAATATTTTTTGGCATTTACAAAACATTTTAATGAGGTATGATTGACATAGAAGAGGCTATAGGTATTTTATATATGCAAGGTGATAGGATTTGAGATAACCAAACATTCATGGAACCATTGCTCCCAACAGGGCTGTAACTACATCCATGACTTTCCATAGTCTCTTCCTGTGGCTTTATTAGTATTTTTATTATTTTGTTGGTAAGAACATTTAATGAGAGAGCTACACTTGCTGCAATTTTCAAGTATACAATACACTGAGTTGGAAGTGGGGAATGTAGCTTAGACACAGGCCTGTTGCAGAATAGTCCTTTACACTGGGTAAAGATGTGTACTGTGACTGGTTTAATAAAGAGCTGAATGGTCAATGTCCAGACAGGGAGAGGTGAGGTGGGACTTCTGGGACAGAGAGGTCTCAGGGAAGAAGAAAGGTGGGGTCGTGAGCCAAGTGCAGAGGAAACGGGATGGATAGTAACAAATAAAGTTAACTGAGCTGTTGTGAGATACTTTAACTATGTAAAGATGTGTCACATTTGTTTATGGTGCAGAATATTACTTTAGCTGTATAAAGGTGTGTTCTTTCTGGACACATGGGGAAGGGCCTAGGCCTGGCCCAGGATGATGTGGTAGATTTTGGAGAGCCCCTTTTGAGGGCCTTACCCTGCCTGGGGAGTAGAGGGGGATGGCTAGGGGCAGGTGGGATGTTGGGGGGAGGGGGGAGAGGGAGAAGGGATTGACAGGTGAAGCAAGCTTGTTCCTAATTTGAACTAATAAAATTTAAAAAAGGAAAAAAGGGGAAAAAGGTGTGTTATTTTTGTTGATGCTTCATTTGTTTAATTATTTAATTATTAATTAAGGTGCTGCATTTGTTTCACCTTGCCTGCCTAAGGCACCTGATTGGTCTAATAAAGAGACAAATGGCCAATAAGTAGGCAGAAGAAAGGATAGGCAGGGCTGGCAGGAATAAATAGGAGGAGAAATCTAGGCTCAAGAAAAAGTGGAAGGACAAGAGAAGGGAGAGAGAATGAGGGACACACCTGGGGCAGGATGCCAGGCAGAAGCCAGCCAGATGTAGAGAAGCAGTGAAGAAAGGTAGTAAGCCCCAAGGCAAAAGGTGGATTAAAGAGAAACAGGTTAAGTTAAAAGAGCTAGCCAGAAATGTGTCTAAGCTAGGCCAGGGATTCAAAACTAATAATAAGTCTCTGTGCAATGATTTAGGAGTTGTTTGGAGATCTAAAAGAAAAAGGCAGGTACACTGAGCCACGTAAAAGAACATATATTAAAAGATATGGGTTAATTTAAGTTACATGAACTAGTTAGGAACAAGCCAAAGCTAAGGCTGAACATTCATGATCAATAGGAAGTTCCAGTGTAGTTATCTGGGAGCTGGCAGGTGGGAGAGAGAAAGACTGGTGTCACAGGCCTGTAATCCCAGCACTGGAAAGGTGGAAACAAGAGGATCAGTTTATCCTTGCATGCATAGTGAGATGGAGCCTAGCCTTGGCTGTGTGAGACTCCATCTCAATATATATATATATCTCAGTTATAATATTCCAGAGTGTTTTGTCTTGCTCATCTGAACCTTTGTGTCTTTAACTATTTTGTAATTACATATGAATCAATAATTATTTCAATAAAATTTATATTAATGATCAATTAGCAGGTTGTGCCCCTAAGCCCAAATTTATTTTTCTGATTATGTTAAATAGTATCCTAGTTAACATTCTTTTAACCATATTCTAATTACATGTGAATTTTTAATTATTTCAATAAAATTTATGTCAAGGATCAATTAGCAGGTTGTGCCCCTAAGCCCAAACTTATTTCTAAAAATTATGTTAAATGGTGTCTTAATTGGCATTCACTGTCAACTTGACTCAGCCTAAAGTCATCTGAGAAGGGAATCTTGATTGATGAATTGCCCAGAACAGATTGGACCATGAGCATGTGTGTAGGGGGTCCTGTTGATTGTTAGTTGATATAGGAAGAGTCCAGCACCCTGGAGGAAGCACCATTGTAGGGGAAGCTGTAGCCACGCCTATTTAGGGGCTAGCTACAGGTGTGCCTGACCACGCTTGCGAGGGCGTGGTCAGGGTGATGTAGAGTGATACTTGCATGGGACTGCATTTTCTCTTTCAGTTTCACTTTGGTATTTGCAGTACAGACCACTGCCTCACCAACTGGCTAGGTTGCTCTGTAAGTAAGGCTTTTCCCTATTAAATACACTTATATTTCTACCTGGCTCCGTATTGGTAATTTCCCACTATACACCATCCTTAGATAGGAGGTCCCAGACTGTACAAAAATGATGGCTGAGCATGAGCGCAAGTGAGTCAGCCAGCAAGCAGCGTTCTCCTCCATGGTTTCTGCTTTAAGTTCCTGTTTGAGTTCTTGTTCCAGCTGCCCCCAGTGATGGACTGTGAGTGGTTGGTGAAATAAACACTTCTCTCTCCTAAGTTGCAGCAACAGGAATCAAATTAGAGCAGAAATACATGGGTTTTGGAAATGGCAGACACTTTCAGATGGATGAAAGTGAAGGCCTACTTATAGGCTAGATATAAGACATACTACTTGTACAAAGACACAAATAGTGTAAACATTGCTGTTTTTTTCTTGTTTTGAGAAAGGCTGTTGCTATGTACTCAAAGCTGGACTTGAATTCCTATGTAGCCTAGGCTGGCCTGAAACTCAAAATTCTCCTGCCTCAGCCTCCAGAGCTGGAATTACAAGAGTATGCAACCATACCAGGCTTAGTTTTTAAAATATTATTTTATAAGGAAAATAACATTCCATGCATAAAAACATTTTAAGAAGTGAAATGACAGTGTAAATATCAGACAAAATAGACTTTAAGGCAGGGAGTATTGCCAGATTTTTTCAATCAAAAGATTAAAATGTCACTACTTTAGAAAACATAATGAATACAAATTGCTATGATTTAAACATGTCCACAAAAGTTTATGCGTTAGAAATGTAATACCAGGTGTTAAATGATAGACAAGTAGGCAAAATAAGATTTTGAATTCTCCAATCTCATGAAGGAGTTAATGTCAATTATTGGGCAGGTAGGTTTGCTGTCATGATGGAGGATTTACTTTCAGAGAGGCCATGCTTGCTTTCTCCATCTTGCCTTCAGGTTCTCTTGTTCTCTACCATCTAATAACACACCAGAGAGGCCCTTGCCAAATACCAGTGCATGTCATTGGAATTTCAGTGCCTAGAGTTGTGAGCCAAGCAAACTTTATTATTTATAAATTCCCTAATCTGTGGTACTTTGTCATTGTCTTAGTTAGGGTTTTATTGGCATGAAGAAACACCATGACCATGGCAACTTTTATAAAGGAAAACATTTAACTGAGCTGGCTTACAGTTCAGAGGTTTAGTCCATTATCGTCATGGCAGGGAAGCATGGCAGTGTGAAGGGAGGGGCAGGTAGCATGATGGCGTGCAGGCAGACATGGTGCTGGAGAGGTAACTGAGAGCTCTACATCTGGATCAGCAGGCAGCAGGAAGAGAATGCCACACTGGGCCTGGCTTTAGCATCTGGGAACTCGAAGTCCACCACCTGGTGACACCCTTCCTCCAACAAAGCCACACCTGTTCCAACAAGGCCACACCTCCTAATAGTGACACTTCCTGTGGGCCCTTTTCTTTCACCCTACCATAATCACAGCAGTAGAAAATGAGCTAAGACACAGATACATTTGCATCTAATAATAGTTTCTGGATACAGGAAGCTAAAATTCATAGAGTTAAGGGAAGACAGAGAGAAATATGTAATTTGAGTCCTCAGAAATTCATAAGATAACAAAATTTTTAAAGCAAGATTTTAATGTTCTAAATAACACTGCCAATTGCTTTGACCTTATGTGACAGAAAATGCATGCTCCTCAGAGGCACATAGAATGTTCAGCCAGACAAAAAATAGGTTGGACCAAAACCACATCTCTGTCAAGTCTCCCTCCCAAACTTTAAATGTTACCAAGATACATTCTCTAACCAACATAAGGAATAAGTAATAGAAAGATATCCAGGGGATTTCAAGATGGCTCGGTGGGTAAGAGCACTTGAGCATGAGGATCTGAGTTCAAGTCCCCACCATACACTTAAAAAACAAAAACAGACTGTGCTTGTAATTCCAACATTGGGGGACAGAGACAGGTGCATCTCCAGAACCAACCGGCCTGGTGTCAAGATTCTGGTTCCCTAAGAGACCCTCATCTCAAGATAAGAGAGAGGAGAACAAGAGAGGATGATATCCTCTATCTTACTGTGGCCTCCACATGAACAGAGTCCACATACTATGTGCATGCATAGCACATATAGACAACACCATATTCTCTCTCTCTCTCTCTCTCTCTCTCTCTCTCTCTCTCTCTCTCTCTCTCTCTCACTCACACACACACACACACACACAGGTAGGGAGGATACAACCAGAAAGCCTCATCTCTAAATTATACAATACACTCTAAAATGAGCCATGTGTCCAAAAAGACATCACAAGGGAAATCAGAAACTATTCACAGAGAATGATAATGAAAAACAACTCATCAAAATTTGAGGCATTTAACTTAAGTGGCTAGGTGAGGGAAATGGAAAATCGGTTGCCCAGACATCCACCTCAGAACCTGAGTGAGCACACTCCTGCTTCTCCCACTGAATGCAGGGCTCCGACAGACTACACGAAGCAGCTGTCTGGGGCTATGGAGAGAAAATGTTCTCAAACAGATTGGAAAGGACAAAGAACTTGAAGTGCTATTATACTTGTGCAGAACTTGCCAGAGCGTTCCTCTTCTACCATCCGAAGATCTAATCCAAACCATCCCAAACCCGTGAGCACTGAAGTGAAATTTTAAAAGTTTATTTTTAGTTTGATTGGGTGTGTATTTGAGTTTGTATGGGGGTTTGTGCTTGTGAATAGAGTTACCAGCCGGGGCCAGAATAGGGCGTCAGGCGTCCCTAGAGCTCTGGAGTTACAGGCAGTTGATAGCTTCCAGACCAGGGTACTAGGAACTGAACTTGGGTCCTCCGAAAGAGCAATACACACTCTCTAGTCCTTGGTTCTGTTTATTTTATTTTTTTAATGCTACAAGAAAAGCCTTTAGTTCTAACTCAAGGAGTGGGAGGGGAGCTTCACAAACTTGGAGTGTGAAGATCTCTACCTCAGTCTCAAGAAAATCTCAGAAAAATCACTCTGCAACCCTTCTCCCCCCATCTCCTCTTCGGATCTGAGACAAAAGCTTGTCCACAGAATAGGGTAATTAAAGCCCCAACTTGTTGCCAGAGAACCAAAAAGTGGCTCTTCAGGGAATCGTGAAGTATTGGGTAAATCCCAGAGAGAACAGAAATAGATAAAGAAACCTCCAAAATTCAGTCTAAACTCTTGGGTTGATGCTCCAATTACACGTGTAAAGACAGTCATAATCAGTGCATTAAAGACTCTGAGATGCAAGCTAACAAAAAGAGAAATTCCCGGGCACGCCTCTAGGTGGCGCACAAAGAGGAGTCAAATACACTGCACCTACCTTGGAACAGCCACCCACTCAAGGCCTGAACTCAAAGATTGAAGCTAACGGGTTGATTGTTCCCTAAAATAGCACCAGCCTCTGTGTAGGAATATGTAAGTGGCAATGTTTCATAACAAATTATTCAAAATGGCCAGAATACAATTGAAGCATTTCTTGTAATATGAAAAATCAGAAAAATCTCAACACTTTTGGTAAAGACAGTCAACATACATTGAGATGACATTGATGTTGGAATTATCTGACTAAGACTAAAAAAAAGTCACTGTTAGAAAAATGTTCCAACAGGCAATGTACATATTCATGAAGCAAGTGGAAAAATTATCCACCGTGACGGTGGGTAATGCCTGGGAACTTCCTAAATTTGATTGCATTTAAGAAAGATTAAGCAAGTTCAGTGAATATCAAACACAGTAGACCCAAACTTCCCACATTTCTGATGTCTCTTTGTGTGTGTGTGGTGCTTATAGGTGTTCATGTATGCACTGTGTATGTGTGTGTGTGCATGTATGTGTGTGTATGTTGAGGCCAGAAGTCAATGTGGGTGCCCCCTCTGCTCTTTTTTTCTATTTTTTTCACAGGATGTCTCCCAGAACCCAGAACACATTGGTTTGGCTAAGCTGGCTGGCCAGTGAACTCTGGGGATCTGTCTGTCTCTACCATACAGTGCTTGAATGTAGACACACAGCCACACCAAACTTTTATACAGATGCTAAGTCCTCTGTGTAAAAGTCCTTTGAGAACTCTGGTCCTCATACTTGCATGGTGAGAACCTTATGAACCAAGTCATCTCCCAGTGGCACTGATGTATCTTAAATTAAAAACAGAGCAGTTTTGAAAGCATCCAGAGGAAAAGGCCACGTTGTTACAAAGAAATGGTTTGTATGACTGGAGATTTCTCCTTAAAATCACAGAGGCCAGCAGAAACACCAGTTAATAAGCTAAGCAACAAAGGAGAGGCTACCTTAAATGCCCTCCCCTGATAATGAGATTGATGACTGTCTTATATGCCATCCTATAGCCTTCATCCATCAGCTGGTGGAAATAGAAGCAGACACCCACAACTAATCACTGAACTGAACTGGAATCCAGTTGCAGAGAAGAACTAGTGATGAGCAAAGGGGTCCAGACCAGGCTGGTGAAAACCAAGGAAACAGCTGACCTGAACAATGGGGAGCTCTTGGTCCCCAGACTGATAGCTGGGAAACCAGCATGGGACTGATCCAGACCCCAGGAACGTGGGTTTCAGTGAGGAGACCTTGAAAATCTATGGGACCTCCTGTAGTAGATCAGTACTTATCCCTAGCATAGGTGTGGACTTTGGGAGCCCATTCCACATAGTGGGATACTCCCTGAGCCAAGACACATGGGGGTTGGGCCTAGACCCTATCCCAAAGGATATGACAGACTCTGAAGACCCCCTATGGAAGGCCTCACCCTCCTTGGGGAGCAGAAAGGGTATGTGATGGGTAGGGTTTTAGTTGGGGGGAGGTGGTAGGGGAGGGAGAAGGAACTGGGATTGACATGTAAAACAACCTTGTTTCTAATTATATATATATATAATATAAATATATATATTACAAATATATATATATATATATATATATATTATATATATATATATATTACAAAAAAAAGAAGAAGAAGAAGAAGAAGGCCTTGGAGTCAGGGGAGTAATCCAGAAGAGAATTGGAGCCATCGGAAACAAAGGGTTATATAGATGGAGGTTTCTGTCCCGCCTGGTTCCGCAGATGTTTAGCCCCAAATAAACACACAAAGATTTATATTAAGTATAAAACTGTTTGGCCGATGGCTGGCTTCTTACTGGCTAGTTCTCTTTAAATTATTAAGCCATTTCTATTAAAACTATGTATTGCCATGAGGGTGTGGCTTATCCATAATCTGGCATGTTACTCCTTCGGCAGCATGGTGTTTCTCTGTGGCCTCCCTCTGCCTTCTTCTCCCCAGTCTTCTCCTGGTCTGGCAGCCCCGCCTATGTTTCCTGCCTGGCTATTGCCCAATCAGTGTTTTATTCGTCAACCAATAAGAGAAACATATACACAGAAGGACATCCCCCCATCAGGGCTAGAAGCAAAAATGAAAACTATCTAGGTAGGTAGGATACACTAGTCTTTCCCTCTAGGATGAGCCTTAAAGGAACAGACAAAATGCATAATCGATGCTACAGGAGATGAAGTATGGAAATTTTTACTCCTGCTGGCGAGGCTACTTGATTTTCAACAAAGACACCAAAGAAAGCTTTATTCTAAGCAATCACATGAACAGAGATGACAGTGTGGGGGACTCTAAGCTCATAGTGTCTGGCCCCCAACATTGACAAATAAACTATGCCAGGCTTAATTTGTCACTGCTGAGGAAAACAGAAATGAAAATTTCATTAGCAGTGCTCAACTATAGGAAGTGGTAAGATTAAAGTAGTGAGCATCAGATTATAGTCAGAGAAACAGGAAGAAATGATACTGAAGAGAAACGGCTGGAGTCAGAGGGCTCTGTGGGATACTATCAAGTCAACCAACATATGGTTGGGGAGCTCTGGCTCAGAAAAAGAAAGAGGGGGAAAGGGTATTTGAAGAAGTAGCCAAGAACTGCCCAAATTTGTTGTATGACATGGTCTTACAAATCTGAGAAGTCAATACATTCCATGTAGGATAAACTAAAAAAAGAAAGAAACACATTATAATCAGTTTGTGAAAAGCCAAAGCCAAAGAGGATATTTTGGAAGCAGAAACAAAGAACTGTTTTTACATAACAGATCCTGAAAATGTTCAATGTCCCTCATAAATTATGGAGGGTGGAGGAAATTTAATAGTGTATTTAGAATGGTGGGCGGGAAATGGCATAAAGGAAGAATCTGGTATCTGACAAGACAATCTTCCAAAAGTGAAGGGGTCAAGCCTAGCAAGGGAGGAAGAGTGTCCAATCCCTGTGAGCTCCAGCCCAGCTAGGGCTACATAGGACTACAAAAAACAAGAGCAGGGGGGAGATGGTTCAGTGGTTAAGAGCACTGGCTGCTCTTCCAATGGACCCAGGTTTGATAGCTAGCATCCACATGGTGATTTACAACTGTTGGCAACTCCAGTTCCAGGGCATCTGGTGCCCTCTTCTGCCTTCCCAGGCACTGCATGCACACAGCACACAGACATAGATGCAGGAAAAACACCCAGACACATAATAAAATAAAATAAAGTAATGTTTTAGTAAAGGGGAGGAGAATTAAGACATCCGTGCCCTGCTTTAATTACAAATGAACATCTAAGCAGGAGATAAATGAGGAAATGGAGGATTTAAACAATACTTTCTGTTGTAGGCTACCCTACTCGCATACTCCTTGGGGGAGGGGATGAGAAGACACAGCACCAATGACTCAGGCACTGGGAGTCAGTGAGTAGCAGAGGGGGTTGTAGACTCGTTTATTAAGGAAGTTAGCCCTCCCAAGGTCCTATTGGCTCAGGCTGCTGACTCTGCTTCCTTGTCCTTTCCTCATTGGTGTCTCTGGGTCAGGTATCTCTCCATCAGCAGTCTCTGGGCATAGAGGCAGGCTTGGCTCAGGGAGGAAGTTCCTTGCCTTGAATACTCATGTGGGCTGGCCTGAGCACTGTGGGCAAGGAGACTGCAGCTTGGGTAGTCTGGCCCAGGATGCAGCAAAACTCAGGAAAAACAGACAACTATAAATATTGACATTTTAAAAAAAGAAGAAAGTAAGTGCAGAGATGTCTCAGTGACCAAAGCATTTGTTACTCTTGCAAAGAATCCTAGACAGGCTCCCAGAACTCATAGCTACCTGTAACTCTACCTCCAAGGGATCTGGTGCCCTCTTCTGGCTCTGATGGGCATGTAATGCACATACAAACACATAGATACATAAAAATACCAATCAAGTAAGTCTTCAAAATAAAGGTCTCTTACCCTGCTGTAGCTTTACACTCCAGGGATTAAAAAAAGAAGAAGAAGAAGAACAGGAAACTAACCCAACCAGCAGAAGAAAAAAAAGCAATAAAAAGTTGAGAATGGAAAAGTTGAACAGAGAATGGAAACAATCAACAGAATCCTGGAAAACATGCTTCCTTTGTTTTTTTTTTTTGGGGGGGGCAGTGATTAATGAAATACGCAAAGGAGGAAAAGAGAAGCCAAACATCTGGTGTGTCCAACCTTTTGACAGTGGGACATGAAGCCTTTGCCATTTGCACTGTTCACATCCAAGAATCATGTGATCAGGTTAGCAAAAGGAATCTCAACTGTGTCATAGTGTTTTAAAATAAGCTTGTGAGTTTTGTGATTATGGGCCACATTCATAGACGTCTCCTAGAAGGCTTCAGGATATATCAGTAAGGGGAGAAGAAATGCAAGTGGGGCTATCGGTTCCAATGTTCCCGAGCAAACGGGAATTTGTAGAGAATTCAGATATGCATATCCTCATTCCTTGTAGAATTATTCACAGCAGTTAAAAGGTAGAAATTACCCAAGTGTCTTATCAGCAGGCAACTGTAACATGAATAATAAAAATCCGGAGACAGACGTGGGGATTCAAGCTTCAAGCTGAAGATCATAAAAGCAAAGCAGCCGGCCACTAGCTCTTACCTCTATCTCAGAACAAAATGGCTGACCCTGACTCCACGAATCCTCAGAGGCAAAATGCTCCCAGTTTTGGTTTCCTGCTGCCTTGTATTCCTCTCTCTGCCCAGCCACATAACTCCTGTCTGCACCTCCCTAGTGCTAGGTTTAAAGGCATGGGATCCAAAGTGTGGAGATCAACTTTGCGTGAGATGTTTCTCTTTTAGACTGGATCAGTTTTGTGTATCTCAGTGCGGTCTTGAATTAACAGAGATCCTTCTGCCTCTGTCTCCATGTCCTGGGATTAAAGGTGTGTACCACCACAGCCTAGCTTCTATAGATAACTAGTATGGCTGGTTTGCACCCTGAACCCTCAGGCAAGCTTTATTAAATCATAAATAATGTTTCAACACAGGCAGCCAAATAATGAAAGTGTGGAATATATATGTTGTGTGTGTATGCATGTGTATATATTTATGTGTTTATGTGCATGTATGTATTTATGGGATATATATGGAAATTTTTGTCTTGTTTTGTTTTTCGAGACAGGGTTTCTCTGTGTAGCTTTGGAGCCTATCCTGGCACTCGCTCTGGAGACCAGGCTGGCCTCGAACTCCCAGAGATCCACCTGCCTCTGCCTCCCGAGTGTTGGTATTAAAGGCATGCGCCACCAACGCCTGGCTATATGTGGGAAATTTTTATATACATAAATTCATATATAGCAAATAAATTATATATTTTAAACATATAAGTAATATATATTTCCCATGTATTTGGGAAATAACTCAGTCATAAAAAGAAATGAAGTTCTGTTTCATACTGCAACATGGGTGAAACTTGAAGATATTACATTAAGTAAAATAAGCCAAACACCTATATGAAATATTCATAACAGGCATTTTCATAGAGATGTGAGTTAGAATTCAGGTTATCATTGTCTGAGTGGATAGGTGGAGGGAAGCCGAACTATGGCTTAATAGTTATACAATTTCTGCTTGAAGTGGTTTAAAAAACACATTTTGAAAGTAGAGAGAAGGGGTGGTTGTGTACTGAATATAGAACAAATATACTGTGGAACTGCAAAATGAAAATTGTCTAAAGTGGCAAGCATATATATGTATCATTATATTGATATGCTAATATATAACATGTAGTTATACATATATATTAATTATTGCAATAAAAATAAATTCCTTCAGTAATTTATCCTGGAACAATTTGAGGACAATATGGAAGAAGGAAGTTCAAAATCACATTGTATATAATCACACTGTATATAAAAATCAATTTAGGATGTATAGACAGCCTTAAGTGTAACTTGAAACTATAAAGGTTTGTGGGGGGAGGCCATTAAAATCCAATTGTGACCTTGGATTGTCTTTGGGGGCTGGCTTGGAAAGCATGAGTATAAAATAAGAAATTGATAAATTAGACTTCATCAAAATTTAAATGTTCTTCTCATGAAAGACACCATTAGGAAAATGAATAGGCAATCTACAGTACAGGAGCAAATAGTCACAGAACATATATCTTACAAAGGACTTGTATCAGAAAATGTAAAGAACCACAGTCCGAAATAAAGCAGGCAAACAAACCAATAAATATACAGATAAAGGAACTGAGGCACAACCAAAGTGTCTCAGAGAGAGACAGCGGAATGGATAAGAGTGGTCGGGAAGCAAATGAGAAGGTTCCCAGTCTCAGTTGTTGTCAGGGGAATGCAAATTAAAACCACAGTTAGCTGCATTACGACTCATTAGCATAGAAAAAAACAATCAAAAGAACAAAAACAAAATATCACTGAGTCTGGGCGGCCTGAACTCTTCTCTACTGTTGTTGGAATTGGGAAACGGCCTCCCTACACTGGACGAGCTCCAGCAATTGTATTATAAAGTTAAGCCAAGAATCTGGTGTGAGCCAGCAGTTCTAGTTCCAGGCACTTACCCAGGAGAAATGAAAACAAATGTCCACTGGGGAAGTTGTTTGTGGCAAATTTAATCCTAATAACAGAAAAAAGATTGAATAATCCAATTGTGTATGAATAGAAGAATGTGTTTTCAAATCATGGTATTTCATACAATGGAATGCTTCATAATAGCAAGACATGTTGCATCAACATGGGTTAGCATCACAGGTGTGACTGGAACAAAGGAAGTCAGGCACAAAAGATTCACACTGGATAAACATGTGTGCAAGAAGTTCTAAACAAGCAACAAAACACGTCAGAGCAGTGAATGGTTCCCCTCTGGGATGAGGTAGATTTCCTGGAAGGGAATGTTCTCAGAAGAGATAAGGGTTATGTGAGTGTCTATCAGCCTGTCAAAATTATGAAGCTTATATTTGTGTGTTTCCATGTAAACATGCATTGTTTTAAAATTCAGAATGATTTTGAATACAAATATAACATCGGAAGCAATCATCCACACACAGTGAGCAGAGAGTATAAAGACACCTAGGATGGAGTCTACTAAGCCCGATTACAACAGAGGGCTTGTTCTGTCTGAGAGGCTGAATATCAGTAGGGCAGGAATAGAGATATAGACAGACTTTTGCAAACAGACTTCTCTGCCCAGCCTGCACAGCTTCCAAATAACCACACGGAGACTTCTTATTAATTAAGAACGTTGGGCCAATAGCTTTGGTTTGTTCTTAGCTGCTCTTATAACTTAAATTACCCCATTTCTATTAAGCTATGTGCAGCCCCAAGGCTCATGCACCTCATCTGTGTACTTCCTATCTTGCCTGCTCTGCGACTCATGGCATCTCCTGGTGACTCTGCCCTTCTTCTCAATATTCTCTCTGCCTTGAAAATCCTGCCTAGCTATTGGACATTCAACTTTTTATTAAACCAATCCAAGTAGCATATCTTCATAGTGTACAAAAAGATTATTCCATAACAGAGCTGACAAAAAGAGATGGAATGAGGAACCACTCAGTAGATATGGACTAAATGGCACAGCTAGGATGGAAAACAGGTAAATGGGTATTCTTTTAAAAAGCAGAATGGAAAGCTACTGAAGGACTCGAAGCTGGGAATTGCCATGTCCAATTTGCCTTGTTTTAAAAGATTACAATAGCAGCTATGTGAGGATAAACTGAGAAAACCCTGCAGCAAATCAGAGAAACTAGAAAAGGAGTTGGTGCTTAAAAAAAAATGATATGTAGCAGAAGCATGAATCGGCAGACCATCATTCCTAGAAATAGTTAAGAGGTAGAGGGAATTGTTACTGTGTTGATGTGGGGACTGGATATAAGAAGTTGGGGTAGTAGCCAGGTTTAAGACTTCAGAGGTGAGAGTGATGCCATTTTCAAAGATATGGCATATTTGGAGACACTTGGGTGTGGGGAGGAGAAGAGGCCAGGGTCATTAGGACGTTGGGAGTCTGAAAACCAAATATGAGAGATCTCTGGGATGGCTGGGTGCTCCTGTGTAGAAGTCACAGGGAACTTAGAGGTTTCAGCCTCTGGTGGCATCGGAAGCTCTTCGTATGAAGAGAGAAGGTGGACAAAGGTCTCAGGTGAGCCCTGGGGATGATGCAGAATAAAGACCAGCCAGAAGGTGGGTGCAGAAGCCAAAAGCTGCAAGAAAATTGGGACACAAGCAAAGCTTATGGAAAGCAAGCGAGCTGATATTCTGCAAGTGTTCAAGGTGGAAGCAGTCAACTATGCTAAATAAAATTTAAAAGTTGAATAAGAATAAAAAGACTAAAGTATCCGCAGGATTTAGTAACTTGGCAGTGGCTGGCAACTTGACAGAACCGGTCATGGTCAGAGCGTGATAGCTGAATCCACACCACTCTAAGTGAAGAAATAATGAGTGACAGCACAGAGCTCGTGCTGCATTCTCTTTTTAGACACTTTGCTATGAAAAGAACCAAGAAAAGTGGGGCGTAAGAGGCTTAGAAAGGGGGAAAGCACGATGTAGGCTTTTAGGGCATGGAAAGCAAGGTGTCTGGACAACTGTGGGGATGCTGGTTCCCAGTGAGAGTCCTTCTAAAGACAGCTTGGTTCTCAAGGAAGACAGGATGGCATGGAAAGGGAAATCTCTGTGAAGAAATGGGTGCAGATTCAGAGGCAAAACAACCTCAGCTGTGTAGTGGCCTTAATCTGCTTGGATATAGGCATGGAGGAAACAAGTGGTTGAGTTTATCCAGGGATTTAGTAACATGGAGGTGTCTGGCAACTTGACAAAATAAACAAACTTGACAAAAAAAAAACAAAAAAAAAAACTCTTCTAGAAGAATATGGTAAATGAAGAGGTGCATCAAGGAGTTGAGGTTCTTTGGAAGGAAGTAATTGTCATCATGGGCCCAGCAGTCTCTGG